>NW_024582426.1:65024-102422 GCF_018398535.1 Haplochromis burtoni | reverse complement strand
TTCTTACTGCACAGCCACAGCTCTGCACTGTGACGAGAGAGCCACCTAGTGGCTTGGAAAGCTCCTAAAAAAAATAAGAACAACAACATGTAATCTATTTTGTGTCCTTTCAGATCGCCTGCTGAGTGCAGGTCATGACATCAGTGACGGAGGCCTTCTTACCTGCTTGCTAGAGATGGCGTTTGCAGGAAACCGTGGGATTGATGTTGAATTGACTTCACAAGGAGCTGGAGGTTAGAGCCTGAATGTGTTATTTCCCTTTCCTTACCAGTTAATTACACATACATAATGCAAAATAACTGTGTCTTTACAATCTTTTGCCACGTGCAGTCATGGAGCTGTTGTTCAGCGAGGAGCTGGGTTTGGTTCTGGAGGTTTCTCAGTCAGATTTAGAAACTGTGTGTCAAAGATACAGCGATGCAGGCGTCCAGTGCCTTCATATCGGCAGAACATGTGGCTTTGGACCAGAAGCCATGGTGAGATGTTAAACCTGGCACGGACTCGGGTCTTGTGTCTTTGTAAAGGATGACCGCTGTCTTTCATTGCACTTGTCTTCCAGATCAGGGTCCGTGTAGATGGAAAGGAGGTGCTGAGGGAGCTGCTGCCTGACCTCAGAGCAATGTGGGAGGACACGAGTTTCCAGCTGGAGCGTCTCCAAGCCAATGAGCTGTATATTAAACAGGAGGAGGAGGGGCTATCAAAGAGGACACAGCCATACTTTAAACTGACCTTTAACCCCTCTGAAATGCCCACCATCAGCCAACCTGGTATCAGTGACTTATTGTACTCCAGAATTGGAATTAATGGTTGTTTTTGTTATGAAGTCAAACACTCTTTGATTATTTAATTGTCTATAAACTATAATTTAGCATAACAGTTGTACATGCTGTCAGAGGGTGTATCCCCACTGGGGAAGTCCTCCAAGAACAACAAACCTTTGAAACATTTTATTCAGTTCGCTAGTGTTTCAAACTGCCAGCAGCAACACTGAACTGATGCAACAGCTAGCCGCTAACTGGTAATGCATTGTCATCCATTGTTGTTTTTCTTTATAAGTCTGTTTTATCTTACATATTTTCACTTTACATCATTTCCCAGTGACCAGTGATATGGAATGAAACCATATTTATTTAGTGCTTGGACAGCACCACTAAATTCTTAATCATTTAAATTCATCAGGTTTAGTCAGATATAATCATTTATTAATACTCTGTGATTTTTTTTTTATTATGCTTTTTTTGTATTTTAAACTGTTCTGCTCTTTTAGCACGTGTTGCTGTGGTCAGAGAGGAGGGCAGTAATGGAGATCGAGAGATGTCTGTCTCTCTGTACATGGCGGGCTTTGAGGTCATTAACAACAGCCTTATGAACCAGATATCTGCTCATCTAAATCTAAACTGTGTTGCATGTGTTCATTATTGAGCTTTGCAATGTAAATGTGTGTGTAGGTTTGGGATGTCACCATGCAGGACCTGTGCACTGGCTCAGTAACCCTGGACCCTTTCAAAGCAGTTGTCTTTGTTGGTGGTTTCAGCTATGCAGACGTCCTGGGATCAGCTAAAGGTAAATGGACTCGCATGCACTCAGACGTAAACCACTGTGAGGTGCATATTCTTTTTTTCCTGCGTAACAATATTACTTTTTCATAAAGGTTGGGCAGCTACTGTTGCCTACAACCCCAAAGCCAAGGCTGAATTTGATCGTTTCCGACAACGTGAGGATACAGTGAGTCTGGGCGTATGTAATGGCTGTCAGCTGCTCGCCTTGCTGGGCTGGGTGGGAGAGAGCGAGGAAGGAGTGGGTAAGAGGACATTGCAAAGAAATGTTTCTTGAAAATGTGATTGAAATAAAGCAACACAATACCTTAGTATTGAATTAAAACAGAATTGTTTAGAATAATTTTTAATCCTGATGTTTTTTTTCTTGGCTTTTTTATTCTCACCAGAATCTGAAGTGGTGCTGAGTCACAATAAGTCAGGCAGGTTTGAGTCGCGTTTTGTCAGCGTTGGGATCCAGGACTCTCCATCCATCTGGCTGAGAGGCATGGAGGGCTCAGCGCTGGGAGTCTGGGTTGCACATGGAGAAGGTAAAGTCAGATCAGCATGAGAGGTCTACTGCTAAGCAGGATTTGTAGTCAGGTTTAAACGAGCGAGCTTAGTATCATGACAGTGGGTCACAACTTACTGAACTAAATCACAGTGGTAACTTACGCTTAACTTAAACTCACCAGCAGTAAAAACGGTACCAACAAACCAGTTCTGTTCTATTGGAAAATGGTGTCTTAGAACAGCGGTCCCCAACCCCCTGGCCGTCTGAGAGTTGAGACTTAGGTGTGAAATTTGTGGTTTTCAGGGTTTTTATCCTAAAAACCATAAATAATAAACCATAAATCCTTTATCATTATTTTTTATTGTTTTTATCATTAACTTGGTTTCCCTGGGTCTTTTCCTGTGTGTCATGAATGACCCACATGTAAATAAGACTTCTATTATATGCACAATAAAGCAACGGTCCCCAAACCCCAGGCCGCGGACCGGTACCGGGCCACAAGAGTTGAGGCTCGGGTGTAAAATTCATGGTTTTCAGGATTCTTATAGTTTTTATCATTAACTCAGTTTCCCTGGGTCTTTTCCCATGTTTTATGAATAAATCTTCTTTTGTTGGTTTTTATTTTGTTGTATTTATCCGCGACACCTTAAAGGCCAGTCCGTGAAAATATTGTTGGACATAAACCGGTCTGTGGCGCAAAAAAGGTTGGGGACCGCTGTCTTAGAAGACACTAGAGTAGAGGTGGGGGAACTCTAGGCCTCAAGGGCCAGTGTCCTGCAGGTTTTAGCAGGTGTCCTTGATCCAGCACAGCTGATTTATATGGCTAAATTACATCCTCAACATGTCTTGAAGTTCTCCAGAGGCCTGGTAATAAACTAATCATTTGATTCATGTGTGTTGACCCAGGGTGATATTTAAAACCTGCAGAACACCGGCCCTTGAGGCCTGGAGTTCCCCACCCCTGCACTAGAGGATCCTATGGAGTTCAAATATTCAGAGATGATGATAGATCAGGAGTTGATCAACCAAACATGAACAAACTTGGCCACAGGGCATCCTAAGCCCAGGATGTTATCAGATCAGATATCATCATGTTGCCTACCAAACATCAAGGGGCTAAAATGATCCATATGTAGCATTTATTCTTACAACAGCTTGCAACTATGTTATGACTAGGGATGGGTACCGGTGACATAAACGGTAGTAACCAGACCGAAAAGCAGCGCACATTTCGGTGCTTTATTTCGGTGCTTTTTTTTTCTGCTCTGTGATACACTTTAGATTCTAGCCAATCATTTTACGTTTCCGAGGATAGTAGGCGGGTCCAGGTACGTACGTTCTTTTAGAGCAGAGCTACAGATTAAAAACACCCAAGGCAAAGCGGTCAAAAGTCTGGCTGTACTTCACAGCAAAATATGCAAACTCAGCAGCCTGCAACAAGTGCTTTAAGCTGATACTGTGATACTGTGCAAAGGAGGTAACACCTCAAATCCGATGAAACACCTGGCGACGCATAGCGTTTTTGAAAAGCCGAGAAATGCGCCGTATTTGATAGCTTGCTGCGAGACCTCACACCGTGCACATCTACTGCGGGTGGGTTACCTGTTATCGGACCCGGAGTTAGCAACATCCCCCAAAAACACGAAGAGGAGAGTCCTGGCCCCTAGCCCTGCCAGTGTAGCAGAAATGATGACGGAGGATGATGCAGCAGCAGCCGTTCTTCTCTGCGTGAGTAGCTTAATGTTGTTCGTGTGTAATTTACATTGAGTAGGCTAACCACGTTGGAAAACACAAACTTTGCCCATGCATGTAAGGTGAACTAGCAAACATCATCATATCTACATGCGGCTGTCTTCTTGTTTGATGGCAGGTACTCCCTTCACCCTGGCCAAAAAGGCTAAAATGACCAAAGAAAAAGTGGAAAACAGTTAAACATGAGAGGTTTTTGGACAAAGTTTGTGTTTTTTCCATTGATTAAGCACTGCTTCCAGCCAAGAGTCCCCTATAGCGGCAGAAAAGGCTAACATTGTTATCTTTTTACAAAAAAACAGCTGAACATGAGAGGTTTTTGGGCAAAGTTTGTGTTTTCCATTCTTTAAGCACCGGTTTGAGCACCGTTTAAGCACCGGCACCGTTTCAAAAGTACCGATTTGGCACCGGTATCGGATAAAACCTAAACGATACCCATCCCTGGTTATGACTGTTCAATTTTCAACAGGCATAAAATAGTATTTTGCATCAACAAGGTGATTATCAAGGAACTATTAGCTGGCAAACTTGGCATATCTTCTCATGATGCACTGTCTCTAAAAACTTTGCAGAAACTGTATAAGTACAAAAGACGATGTGGCAGGCTTAAAAGCTATCTGCAGGAAATGGATAGTAGCTGACATTCATGTCCTTAAGAAATAGGGGAGAAAGAAAAGCAAAAACCTGGCATAAGACCTGAGAGATGACATGTTTCTCTTCAGCTGATCTATCTGCTGTTCACTAAACCCTCATCAGAAATGGTCTCGGTGGAAGGTTGGCTGACGAGAAGTCGTTTTTGAGGGAGGGAAATGGAAGTGGGGGGGAAAAAGCTGAGGTATATCAGATTACACAAGAGCTGGACCGAAAATCTGTTGCATCTGCAAAACTCGTTGGAGGCTCTGTCGTGGTTCGGCCCTGCTTTTCAGCCATGGTGTTGGGATCTTGTCAGAATGTATGGAATATAGAAAAGTATGCACTAAAAGTGGTCATAGCCAAAATGTTCTAGCTTTATATATTTCCATTAAAATTTTGCACACGTCAATAAATCACTCAGCTATTTATCATTTTTCTAGCAGAATGTACAGAAATGATGAGCCCCCCTCTTTAAACTTGCATAACATCAAAGATTAATCTGGTTGCCTAACAAGTCAGTGGGTCCGTATGCTCTGTAATCAGCACCTGTGTTTTGTATTGATTTTTCCCCCAACCTTTTTCTTTCCCGTAGGTCTTGTGCAATTCCGTAGCTCTCGGGCTCTGGACCTGATTATTTCTGGTGGACTAGCCCCCCTCCGTTACCTTGACGACCAGGGTCATCCCACTGAAGAGTACCCTCTCAACCCTAACGGCTCACCGCAGGGTATCGCAGGACTCTGCTCCAGGGATGGCAGACACCTGGCCATGATGCCCCACCCGGAGCGCTGCACCCTGAGCTGGCAGTGGCCCTGGGCCCCAAGGGACTTCAGACCTTCTCTCACACCTTCACCCTGGCTGCGTATGTTCAAGAACGCAGCTTCTTGGTGCAGCAATCAAGAGTGATATTCCTCCATTAACATGTTTCTAGTGCTGTCAAAGTAGGGTGTCAACTAAAACTGCCATGTCTGTTTACGTTTTGTTGCCCAGCTTTTTACTTACTGGGGTACGCTGGTGTTTATGCATTATTACTGCCTGTTATACTTTATTGACTTATGGATTAAACATGAATTTCATAGGTTTAATCTGCATATTGTACAAAACTGCAGGTCTGCTGTTATTAGTGTTGGTCTGCTGAAACATCCACTACTGAACTTGCTAACAATAAATGATTTAATTCCTGGAAAAACGTGGTGTTGTGTGACATGATAAAGAACGGCTATATAAATCAATAAATATTGTTTATTTAAACGATAAAAACTTAAATTTATACAATGTCAAGTATTTACATGGATGTCAATAATACAGTACTGACGTGACACATGTTCTGTAGCTTACTGGAACAACACGTTTGTGTACACTGGTACAGATTTTTTTTTTAAAGGGAAAACAAAGACAAGTCAAACACTTAAGGACTCAAGAAAGGTTAAGGATTTGTAACCACATCTGAACCTACAAATTGCATAACATCATATTTTTAGTTAGTTTAGCATGAACTCTGTAAACAGTTCACAAAAACACCTGGAATCTGAATCTACATTTAGGGAGGCTCAGACAACCTCTAACACCTTGACTGTTGCATGCTGTGCAGTTGTCAATATTCTTCTAACCACTAATCCAGCCAGAGGGAAGAAATTCAATAAAAGTCCATGTCTAACAGCTTGTGCTGCCACGCTCCAGCTGCTCATGCTCTCTAAAGTGAATCTCCCATCACTCCCTGTGAGGTTGTAGCATTTCCAGGTTGTCCTCTCTCTGGTGTTATTTGCTGGTTGATATTGATAACACAGATAAGGAGCAGGATGACCACCACCAGGTCGTCCAGGAGACCTAGCAGTCCACAGAGAGAGGGGTCTGTTTCTAGGGTACTCGATGAAGACACTGCATCCAGAGCAGGGGAGGAGATGGACATCACGGTCCCCACGCAGCACAGGGCAACCCTGAACAGAAACAGCCACACGAGTCCTCCCATGGTGCCCAGGCCACGAACCAGTAACTGCAGAAGCAGGGGTGTGTCACAGAGGTAGTCCGTTACCTGGAGGGGTGAGTATGCAGGAGGACATCAGACAACCAGATACCAAACATTTCAAGTTGGCGCAATCAAAAATGATCCACAAGATTTTTGACTGAGCACTTCGACATGGGTCAGGGGTATTCTGCTGATTTCCTGATGCTGCATTTATTATATTTGTGTCTCTCTTAAAAGCAAGAAATAAATTATTCTAAATGTATAGTCAAAAGTAGTTCCAGTTCTTAAGCATGAACGCTACAGGATATGTTTTCAAAGAAAAAAAACACAAAGAAGATCACGTGGCTTCTAGGTGTGTCATTGTGAGCTGTTGAGCTCATACCTCCTTTGTCTATCACTGTTGGTTAAACAGGACAATAACTGCTAGGTTGCATAAGAGGTATTCCCTTTTCTAACTCTTCGAGGAAATAATGAAAGAATTCTTTTCTTCCCTTTCAGATGCCCTGATAGATACCACGGCTTATGATATCTTAGAATAATAATAATAATAAAAGTATTCTTGGCTCTTTGATGGGTGAGTTTGCTGTTGGGGAGTAGCAGTACAATATTGTTACTGATGTTTTAACAGAGTACTGACCCTGCGTGGAGCTCCAGAATAACGTTTGTTGTAGGCTGTGATTTCATCGAGAACTTCTTTTGACTGCTGGTCTGATCGGGTCTCGCTGAACAGGTGGCAGAGCACGCTGACCTGCAAGATTGCAAGCATTTTTATTTCACGTCCACGCTCGTAACACATTTATGATGTACAGTAAAGGAACTAGGAGAATAACGCACCTTCTGTCTGCAAAGAGGACAACTGATTGCATCTAACCATGACCCATGCCTCCAATAGGTGATAAGACAGGGAGCTGCAGAATCAAACACAACTATTTATTTAACTCGTCATTTAATCTATAATAGATAGTATCAAGGTTGGATGAGTGCATTCATGCCATAAATGTTACTCAAAAGCTACAGATATGAACATCTAATTGACCATCTCAGATATGCCCGAAGAAATTCCAGGAGAAACACTTCCTAATAGGAATTTGCAGAATTATCCAGAATTTCAGGTTCTCAGTTCTACTGTTTAGGTTTTTTTTGTTTTTTTTAAAGCAATAAGTTTATGCACAGTCATGGTTCTGGGTCATAACTCTGCATAAACTGGCTTTTGTTGTTATTCTTAAGCAATCTTTGGCTGCCACATATAAATATGAGATATTTTTTAAAATTCATATTGGAAACATGAGAGATCACCATCCCAAGTTTTGGATATTCTTCAAAGAATATTATGCGCCTTGAATATGAGAAGCTGTGAACAAAATATCAGTCCTCTACCTGCAAAAATGTGGTGTCTTTAGGTCTCCAAATCTGCTGGTAGAGATTGGACATAATATTTCAGGGATTTCAACAACAGTCATTATATGCTATCCACTCTTGAGACTCTATATTCATAGTGCCATGTTACCAGATATTTACACCAGAAAACTGAAGGATCTAGCTCAAGTTATTTAAAAAAGACAATCCCTAAATGACAGAACCTGAAATGTATTCCCCATTGAGAAGTCAACCTTTCTCCTGGATTCTTTTTTTCAGGCAAATCTAAGGTAGAATGACCCTGTAGCAAAAATTACAAGAGCCCTTCTCAAAAGCAGATTTGTAAAGACCTGAACATTTTTACATGGTTAGCCTAATATATGGATATGAGCTCTGTTTTTTTATTCTATGTATTATATACCTCTCAAGTCAACTCATAGCGCAACTCTCCTTAATGCTCCAAGTGTAGATTATGAATTTGGGTTAATGATGTTGAGGATTTTGCTTTCCTAGTAGCAGGCATAAAACCTCCATCTCGCATCATCTGTGAACACATACCTTACTGTGTTTGGTCGTTTGCTGCTCTATCTACAAGTGTAATGGGTGGACCGTGGCAAACGTTAATTATTAAAAGCCAAACAGATGGGCCAAACAGATGGGCCTGAAACAGCTACAGCACACTACTTCTACACTGATCAGTGAATAAATCGCATAAACTAAGACACGAAGTGTGAGCCCTAATCACAGATGATTGACCGAATGGGTGTGTGCATAAAATAATTAGAGTCTGAGAAGATTTTGGTCAGTTTGTGTAAATGTGTGCAGGATCTCGTACCGCAGAACAAATGGCCGCAGTTCGTCTGGACTGGGAATCTGGCCGTCTGCAGGCAGACTGGGCAGTGCCAGTCTCGTCTATTCGAAGACTGACATGCCTGCATGGATTCCTAAAAACAGGAGAGACGAGGAGACATAGAAGAGAAGACATAAGTGAAAAGTAGGAAGAAAAAAAAAGGACAATGACAGAAGAATCGATAAGCGTTTTCTATTCCTATTCCTGGTGTTCATGGATTTCAAGTGAAATAATCTTTGAAAAGCTTATACCGATGTAACGGTGAAACACAGAACACAACACAACAGAAAACTTTTGATTTGAGTCATGCAAGCAGTGACAACTTCCTCCACCAGACTGTGCCCCCAATAAAAGCAATAAATTACCTTTTTTATAACCCAGGAAGTGTCTTATAAATAATGTTTTCCCAGTTTCCGTGTAGGAGAAACTGTTTTAATGTAACTCTTTAAGTTAAAGCATGAGATTCACCCAAGTGCTTCAGAGATAGGGACAAAGAGAAGTGTAACCCCCACTGAAAACAAGGAAATATAATAAGCCCCTGCATGACATGAGCTTTACTGTGAGTGTATGCGTTTGTGTGAACCACTCACCTTTAGGCAGCTCATATACATTGATGTTGACTGATCAGGTGTGCACAGCAAATACGTGGATTATCCTACAGGCGACCCTGACTCAGTGGAACTTCAGTCTGATCTGAAACATGACATGACATAGCAACATAGATAAACACACCTGTAATGCTAGTTTATCTAAATAATGATTTAATTATTGATGTGTGAGATAAAGAGAACAGAAGCTCAGCTCTTCTCTGTTTGCGGATTACGGCTACTGATGCTCCGACTTCAGCGTTCAGACTGCTAATTTAAATGGTTTGTAAATCTTAGCCTGCACTAACAGGTGAAATATTTTTTTCAGATGGAAAGATGAAACTGTTAATAACAATATGCTCAAATCAAAGAAGGCTGCAGGTTTATAACAGATTTCATTTGTCAAATAACTTCAGTATCAATTTATGGCTTAGATCACCTAATGGGCTTAACATTAGGTCTGGTCTTTCATACAAATCAAGAAATCTGTAAGAAACACACTCAACAAATTCCCCCAAACCTTCTCTAACAATTTGGTAAAGCACAAAATCATATTTCTATTACAGAAAACATTGGAAAAAAAGACTCACCTGGACTTAAATCTGTTGCACGGGTGTATAGAGGTTAGGCAGATAGATAATCAGTGTCTTCTAGAAGGAAGTGAAGTGCTGCCCAACAGCATCACTGAACAAAATAAATTGAAGCTCCCTGTTAATGATCAACTACATTTTCCAATATCAGCTGGCCTGTGAGTCTTTCTACTTAAAGGGGACAGCATTGTCAGATCAATACATTGGTGCTTTGTACAAAACTCACTTACTTCCCTTTAAAATAGGCAGCTGTCAACCTTTAGTCTCAAAATAAATACAAAAAAACGAGAAAAAAAATCAACATATTTGTTCCTTCAGTCTGGCCAGAGGTAACCGGTTTGGGTCGCATGACCAGATCAAAGCCAGAAAAGATTCCTCCTACGCTTTGTTTAAGTAGGTTATATTTGAACTTGCCAATAATTTACCCAGAGTTTACTTAGCCAAAACCTTGTCCATGCAATGCTTTTTTATATTACTACACCAAGGGTACTTCAACTGATCCTTTGATCCAAATCCAAGTTGCAATGTGAAAGTAAGAAATGTCTAAATCGGTGGATAGTAAAACCATTAAAAACAGAGTACTACATGAACATAGCATTGACTTACTGTGGCAAATATTTGTGGCAAAGCAACCTGTCTGGTAGTGCCAAATGTTGTGACAGCCATCACGTACTTTTCCAAGGCAGCTATTGCAGAAATATCTTGTCAAATATTTGCCCTGGCACTTCACCATACCTTAAACGCTAAAAAAGGGAAGTTCATGTGGATCAAATCCTCTAAAAATAGCCACTATAGGGTCAAGGTCTGAGTGGCAGAAATCAGGAGATAAATGAGGTCCTCATCCAAAGAGAGTTTAATGGGTAAAGTCCAGAGTCAGTTCAAGCACGTACTATTTTATGAGTGTGTCAAATTTTAGCTTTGATTTGTGATCATTAGGTTGTTTGCTGAGTGATGTAACAATCCCTTTATAATAGGTGCTCTTTAAGATTTGTTTGTAATTTTCCATGGTGTGGCTTGGGAAAGCATGTGACACAGAGAAGATTTCATATCAACTAGACACAACCTCATGTGAGGCATAAAATAAATGGGTAACTTGAGAAATTTATTGCCTTCATGGGAAATGATTTACTCGCAGAGAGTAGCTGACATGCTGCCAGGGTTTTAATGGCTCTCTGGGAACAGTGCAGATTACAGAAAATACTTGTATAGCCAATAAAACGTGTCCTAGGGATTATCATTCCAACGGTATTTATCTTAAAGCTCTGCTAAGAAAATTTGCTGTGCAGGATTTTTAATTTGTTGGGTGTGATAATAAAATATTTTAAAGCAGAGAAGCCAAACATGATATAAACTGCAGTGAATAGATGTTGGCTGAGCAAGCTTGAGCCACATTTATGTTTGGGCCACTATCTCTTGCTCAGTATCACTTTTTACATGGTTTTGGTTGTGGCTTGTTTCAAGCAGCAAATAGTTTGAAATATTTACCTTTGCCTGCAAATCTGATTGTTTTTTTGGGAATTCGATACTGTCTGGTTTCTCCTTAAGTTATCATATCAGTGTATAAAGACTTTAGTCACGATGCTGTAGCCTCGAGCAGGGTTTTTACTACTTAACTGTTAACTGCAGGTGAAATGACGACCTCATTTGGGGGAAATGGATACTGTAACCTTTATAGAACACAATAAATAATACTAAATTAGCCACGCTCCATTTTCTTCTAATAACTTTTTGTTTCCCTGTTCCCTAATATCGGTGGGCAAAGAAAACGACTGAGCGGACAAAAAATGTGTTTATTTTGTGCAGATAAGTGAGGCGTACAGGAATTTCAAATCAAGCTGTCTGATTGGCCAGAGTGTGGAGTCACAGCCGTCAATCATCCCCGATCTTAATACCGATTGGTTTCTGCTTAGATACCCTCTCACTTCGCAACAACCCAACCTGTAAGCAAGAAGAAGAAGCTACGCTATTCGCGTACATCTTACGCAAACTTAAGTCAGACAGGTCTTCACTCGTCTTCAAAATACGTATCTGACGTTAGATAGCCACCTTTGGCAGCAGGTGAGGTCAAATGCTGAGGGACAGAGCGGAAGAGCTTTTTTGCCGACAGGTGGAGGAAGAAATATTTTAGCTTTAAGCTAAAAGGCAACAAATGGACAAAAACAAGACGGAGCTGGTCGAAAGCCTCATAATATGGGTGAGTCTATTTGTGAATGTGTCGCCGAAACCGCGGAAGGGATTTAAGTCACCTGTTCGTAGCTGGTGGGGGTGTGAACGAAAGAAACTAGAGAGAAAATGAAGGAAATCTGACAATTTGTTCGGACGGTGTAATGGCAGAATAAGGTCGTTATTAGAGAGATTAGCTTCTTGTGCAGCTGTTGTTCGTCTCTGTGACCCCATAGGTAGGAAATGTAGCTGGGGGCGGGGGGTCCTGCAGTCTGCTGAATGTAAAGTTAACACCTAGCAGGTGCAAAGATAACAATCCTCTAGTTCATGTGGCTTGGCAAGACTCGGGCTGCTAATCCAATTAACCAAGGGGGTATTTGCGGAATGTCGCGGTTTGGATTTTTGCTAATGTTATGTAACTGCTTAAATGTAGCAAACAGCAGCAAGTAATAAGGCACTTTGCGCTCACAGAGAGCAAACAGTTTTGCTGCCTGTCTTGTGGTTAGTAATAGGATAAGCGCTGAGTTAATGAGATCTCGTCCAGGATCCACGATTGCTGTGTCTGTCAGTAAGCCACTTTGTTGAACCCGTAACTTTGAACAGCAGTGTCACTAAGTAACGGGTCAACTTACCCAATGCCAAAAACAAGAAAATGTGTAAAGGTGTCCCATGAAGGGAGTAAAACTTCCTATAAACTCTTCAAAACCGTGCTTGGTGGTCTTTAAATTTTATCGTGGCTATAGCTGCACTGTTCTTGCGGAAGGATATTGATATTAGACTGTGAGAATTAACCGTACACCGTGGCTGCTGCTTGAATTATTTACATCATCATGTAAGCAAGAAAGCCTTTTTCTTTACTTGGGTCTGCGGTGGTTTCTTTGCCACTGTTGTCCTGTGTGTCCCTGTACATCCTGCCCTAAACATTTATCATTTCTTCTATGTCCTAGTGCTGCTCGATTATGGGAAACGTTATACTTGGAATTGTTTTAGTCAATATTGAGGTTTTTTTTTTTAACTCAGTGGTTTGACTTTGGAAACATTTTGCAAATGTAGAAAAGTAAAAAACACTGCTATAAATGAGACAAACAAGACTAAAGAAGAACACAAATGAAACGGTGCAAAGTGATGATGTGTCTTATTCTGTCCTCTCATCTTTCCTTATTCTCTGTAGGGGTTTTGAAACAACTACAGTGCAGTGAAAACTATTTGCCACCCTTCTGATTTATTTATTTATTTATTTTTTGGTTGTTTGTTTTTTTTGTCCCATGATGTTTCAGATCATCACATTTTAATATTAGACAATGATAAGCCCAGTAAAAACAAAGATGCAGTTTTAAATGATGATTTCATTTAAGGGAAAAAAGTTTTCAAACCTACTTGGCTTATCTATGTTGAAAAAGAAATCCTCCCCCCTTCCTTTTAAATCATAATTAACTGTGATTAACCAATTTTTTTTGGAAGCCTGAGTTTAATTTCACTGTTAAATCACAAAAGCACTTAGAACCTGTCTGACAAGGTGAAACAGGCTAAAAGGTCTCAAAAGGTAGCAGCGAACCACAGTGAGACCCATTAATCACAAATGGAGACAACTTGGAACAGTAGTGAACAGTGGTAAGCCTACCAAAATTATCATCAATAATCCATTAATGACTCATCATGAAGGTCACAAAAGAACCAGGAACCTGGAGGACTGCATGTTTCCCTTGCATCAGTCAAGGCTGATCTTTGCAATTAAGAAGGAAATTGAGCAAAAATGCCATCCATGGAGGTTCCAAGGAGAAAACCACTGCTGACCAAAAAGGAAACAAAGGCTTGTCTCACATGTCCAAGACTTTTGGAGAAATATACTGTGGAGTGACAAGACACATTGAGCCTTTTCAAATGTTTGCATCCCATTACATCTGGCATAAAACTATCATACCATTTCAAAAACAGTACATCAAGTCGACAGTCAAACGTGGTGGTGGTAGTGTGATGGTTGCTTTGTTGCTTCAGGACCTGGACAACTTGATGGTGACATAAATTCTGCTCCGACAATTAGTTTGTGGCTGAATTCAAACAATTCTGCAAAGAACATTAGGCCAAAATTCCTCCACAGCAGCTGTTCCCAAAGTTAAGAGTGCTGCGGCCCATTTAAAAATGAAAGATTCCAGAGGGGCCTGCCATCATTAAATCTGTACTCTTTACAAAATATGAAACAGTGCTCAATTTCCATGAAAATTTTATAAAAAAAAAAAAAAAAAGTGGCTATAAATTGCTAATGCTACCCAGTCATATATGGAAAGTATGAAGGCCAACGTTTGACCCACTTGCCACTGCAGCACAAACTTCAATAATAATAAATTTAGGTCAGAGTAATGTTCTGTTACCAGTTTTAAATCACCTTTTTATATAAATAAATACATTTATATAAACATGTTACTGTACATACTTGAGTGAGTAATTTCACACTGAATTTCTGTTATTACTGTGGCCCACCAGGGGGCCCTGGCCCACACTTTAAGAATCACTGCTGCACAGCAGCCGAGACACTCATTGTCACTTAACACAAACACTTGCAGTTCTTGCTGCTAAGTGTGGCGCAACTAGTTATTAGGTTTAAGGGGCAATTACTTTTCAGGTATGTCCAGGTATGTTTAAATAGCTTTGTTCTGTTATTTTTTTTATTTTTTTTTAAAAAAATCATAATTTAAAGGGTTCTTTCTATAATAATATTTGTTTGATCTAAAACAGGTAAAATCTTCTTTGCAAATATGCAAAGAAGTAAAAAATAGAAAGGGGGCAAATACTTCACAGCACTGTATGGCATCTCAGAATCTTTGTAATGTTGTAGTTAAAGTCTTTAAACTATATTTGCTGGTGCACTACTACATTATTCCCTTGGTTTATCAGTCATCATAATATTATTTTGTTTTCTGCCTCTCAGCTGCAAACTTTCAACACTCCTGCACCCTGCCAAACAGTGGAGGAGCTGACCACTGGAGCAGCAATGTCACAGGCTCTGCATCAGATGTGAGAGCACATGCTTTATTTATTTCCAGCCAGTAATTCATGTCACACATGCTCCTGCCTACTCCACGTTAGGTCAAACGTGCACTGCTGGAACAGTTGGGATAATGTGCTTGCATTTTTTTTTGCTCTCATGCCCTCATTAGTTCCTCTACTATAGAGAGAAAGGGTACTTATGCTTTAAAGTGCACACAAACAAAAAGAAAACTACTGATCTTATCTTATTACATTTCTGGCCAGCACCACATTGTAGTCATTGACAATGACCCCTCACAGCAAGAACATTTTGGGTACAAAGTAGAGCTGCTTAATTATGGCAACAATCTTAATCTTGATCACAATTATGATGAGGACTATTTATCACAAAAAAATTAACTTAAAATGAAGTGCATTTGTTAAACGTTTTAGTTTAACAGAGAGAACAGAGAAAGTGCCCCACTGTAAAGGAAAGGCAAAGTGAAAGCACCATTTCAAACACTTGTTGGAGGTTTTAATTGTAAGTGAATATCAATTTCAGTTATAGCAGTTACAGTTTGCACAGTTATAGCTTTGTGTGATATTTCTGAGAGCGAGAATGGAGTTTGCATGCTCTCACCTATCACATGTCAGATATTTCCAATAAGATAATATCTTACTCATATAATACACAATCAGTGGGTTAGTTTAGAATTCAAACATTTTCTCCTATTACAGAAACAATTTTGCCACTTTTGCCTGACAGAGTTGTTCTAAAAGTCAAAAGTGTCTCTTCTATGGAAACCCATTTTCACCTAATTAAATTTTTTTCTGGCTCTTCCCCATGTACAACCCACAGCTGAATAAAAGAACTTGCCTGTTGTATCTTATCTAATGCTGGCAGTTGTAGAAATTAAACAGCTTGAGTAGAAAAGGTTGTAGCATTTATTTCAGAAATTTCATGCACATAACATGGATATCTAACAAAGAATGTGAACTGTACACTACTAAACAAGGACTCTTGAGTAGACTAAGTCTTATCATCTCTGTGCTTCAGAGACCCTGCATGGTTCACTGATGGATGGCTCAGTCGTATCAAAACGGATGTTGAAGACAACTGGAGATTAAAGGTACAAAGTACTACCATGCCCCATGTTTGCTTTTTGTTCACTTTGGGTTTTTCTTTTAAATGTTTATTCTTTTTCTAATTTGCTGAACCCTTTGTGTGCTAAATCCTTTGTTTGCTCCACACCTGCCAAACTGTCCTTGACACTGATCTCCAAGCTGCTCCAGGGGTTCTGCTTAAGCGTGCACTCTGACTCTGCGCTCTGACTCTTCTGGTGAAAGTGTGCATGTATGTTTGTCCAAATATGTCAGCTGTAAAGTGTAAGGATGAAGAAAAAAAAAAAGCCATTTTCTCTACATTGATTTGGTTGTGATGCTTTCCCTGCTGCTGCCTTGTCCTCTTCCCTGAATGCTTTTTTTCATGGACACATCCTTTATTGCAGCGGTCCCCAACCTTTTTTGCACCACGGACCAGTTTATGTCCGACAATATTTTCACAGACTGGCCTTTAAGGTGTCTCGGATAAATACAACAAAATAAAACCAGCACCGGTACCAACAAAAGAAGATTTATTCAGAACACATGGGAAAAGACCCAGGAAACAGAGTTAATGATAAAAACTAAAAATCCTGAAAACCAAGAATTTTACACCCGAGCCTCAACTCTCGTGGCCCGGTACCGGTCCGTGGCCTGGGGTTTGGGGATCGTTGCTTTATTGTGCATATAATAGAAGTCTTATTTACATGTGGGTCATTCATCTCAAATCTTTTGCCTGAACATTTCAGATTTCTTTTAAAATGTTATGGTCCAAAAATAAAAAATTCTTGTCATTTTCTTGATCAGTCCAGCATGAAAGTTGAATGTAAATAAGATTTTCTTAATATTTGTGAATAAGAATTTCATGTTAAATAGTATTCTTCTTGTTTTATTCATTTTTTTTTTTTTTGAATTATTGTTAAATACAACTCTATACTCTTCAGAAATTATCGTCTGCAATGTGCCTTTTTTTTTTAATTGTCGTGTCATAAAATATGGGACTTTACAGAAATGTTTCCTTTTTTCATATTTTAACTGGCAAATATGCAAACATTTTTTATTTATGTGTCTCAAATTACTCATTCATTTTTATAGAGTGGCCAGTGAAAATTCTTTGGCTTTTTTAGGCTCAAAATAGTTTTTGAGATATATTCAAGTTCAAAAATTGCCTCAGATTTCAATGTGCAAAAATAAGGCTTTACAGTAGATGGACAGGCCTTTTTAAAAAAAAAATAAAAGGATATTTATAGATAATTATCTACAAGTATTTTCTACATGACCTCAAGGTTGACTGCAATTGCTATATAATTTTATTTTTTAAACCATAAGATTTTCAGGCAAATCAGAGGTGGCTGAGCAGAAATTTGATGATGAGCGATTAAATTTGGTCTTAAGCGTTATCATTAACATTAACTTAATCTACTATGCAACTCAAAATATCTGCCATGAAAAAGGACATTTTCAAATGTGTGATTGAAAAGTTTCTCTCTTTTTCTTTTGGTCTGCATGAACGTATATTGTTTTCCATTGTTGTTTGTTCATTTTGATCGATATAAAACAAATATGAGAATATTTTATATCTTTCCTCAGATGAACAACCTGAAAAAGATACTTCAGATGGTGGTTGACTATTATAATGAGGTATGGAGTATGTAATCTTTGTTTATGCAGAGATGTGAAGTCATTGGTAGAGTCGACTACAGAATCTGAAAACCTATAAACAGTTGTTTACGGCTTTTCTACATCTTAGAGAAAAGCTTTAGTGAAAAGTTAATGTGCAGCTTTTATTTTCTGTGCATCTTCAGGTCTTATCCCAGGAAATTTCAGATTTTCCCTTGCCAGATGTGTCACTGGTGGCAGAGCATTCAGACCCCACTGAACTGGGGAGACTTCTGCAGCTTATACTGGGCTGTGCAGTCAGATGTGAGCGCAAACAGGGTATGTTGCTGCTTGTGTGTTACACATAATCTCTACACTCATGTAAGACCCAATTAAAGACATTTTGGATGAGCAAAATGTAAAAAAAAAATAAATAAAAATGCTGTAACATGTCACTTACAAAGACGGAGTTTATGAGATTAGAAACCAGTGAGGACAGGTGCTGCATTTAGTAGTTTGACAAAATATTACAATGGTGTGTACGTTTGTGTGATTTAATCTCCCTCATTATATCACCAGAATACATTCAGATCATCATGACCTTGGAGGAGTCTGTGCAGCATGTTGTCATGACAGCCATCCAGGAGGTCAGCCTGTTTTAATACAACATTACTTGCTCTGACAAATTAGCTGTATTAAGGATACTCAGAAACAGCTTTGCTGAGCATTTCTGCCATTTTAAATAACAGTAACTGTTTCAGCAGCAGCAGCAATAGTGTATGAAGGAGGTTCGAGTATTTGCTTGCATATGCTGAAATAGGTTGAGGCTTTGCAGCTTTTTCAGTTAGTGTATGTAATAAACTCTGCTCCATTTTCCTCTTCAGCTCATGAGTAAAGAGACCAAGACCCCATTTGGAGCAGAGCTGTCCGGGGATTTGGAACAGCAGGTTAGTATTATTATTATATCCCACTCATTCTGAAAGAAAGTGTGTTGTTAAATGCATTTGTAATGCCCATTTGGTGCGATATGGTGGATATGAATGCATCGGGGGGCAAATCGGGGTTCAGTATCTTGCTCAAGAATACTGTGACATGTGGACCGGAGCAGACTAGGATTGAGCCACCTACCTTCCGATTGGTAGACGATCTGATCTGCCACCTGAGTGACAGCCGCTCCTCTATTTCTTTGCGGTTAAAATGTTCCTTTAGAGCCGCTTGCAACCTCAGCGTTTGGCTCATAGATATTACTTGCACACATACTGACCTCATAATTTAAAACTTTAGTTGTATTTAATAATATGTTTTTTCTAACATGCATAAAGTCTAAAGTAGTTCAGCTTACTCTAATTTGCTTGTGCTAAGTCAAGCAAAGGACCTGTGTATGTAATTTAAATTGTTGGCTTGTTCAGCTTGTCAGTTTATTGACTTGTTCTTGGAGCGTTACTGTACCGTGCAAACTGCACAAGTCAGTAATGTAACTTTTGTCAGGCAGTTGGCATCGCAGCTGCTGATAATATTGCCATTTCAAAGGAGTCCACCCAACTTATTTCTGTAACTTGAGCCTTTATTTTCCTTGACGTGTTTGCGGAAGAACATTGTCACTGTGCAGAGACTACCACAGCTCAAGTACTGACATGAACTGCACATGTAGCGCTGGAGATCTGCATCTTCAATGGGAAAATGAATCAGGGAACATTGATGGTTTTGTATTGATTTTATGAGTAATGTATTTTATGCTTAGTTCTTGAACTTAGCTTTTTTTTTTTTTTTTTTTTTTTTTAGAAAAACTTAGCCATTTAATATTTGCTTTTTCTGAACCATGAGAGAATCACATCAGTGTCTCTCTTCGATAATTTAACTTCTAAATCCTCATGTGTCCAGCTGAAAAAAGCTCTTGAGGACCTCGCTGCACTTCAGACAGAGAAGGAAGCGCTAACCCAGCGATGTCAAGAGCTGGACCTACAGGTGAGTGCAGACCTGTTACACACAGCCAAGGTGAATTTCTGTTGAGAAATATTCTTGAATCTGATTGACTAGCGCTCTTTTGCCTTACTTTGCTGATATTCAGGTCTCTATGTCTCCACACATACATGTCTATGTACAGTATAAACAGGAATTGTGTAATGCTTTGCTCCATTGTGTGGAGCTGCTGTGGCAGAATGACCATGAGCTTAGAGTCTGGGCTCAGCTTGTCCTACCGTGGCATTCAGCCCATGCTCTGCCACTGCTACAAGGCCTCATTCATCACTGAACAGGCAGACTAATTTTAGCATAGGGACTGATCAACTGTTCAACTGGACTCTCGACAGATTGATTTGTTCTGTTTCCAGTCTTGCTCTTCTCTGATCGTAGCGAGGTAAGTATAACATGGTTGTCTGTCCCGCGCAACTAAACTCAACTAAACGAGCTGCTTAAATATTTGTACTCTAACTCTGCTAACAGACGGTTCAGTTGGGATTCTGTTTGACACAGGGCACGCAATGCTTATTTAATAATTTTTACTGTTTTTCCAGTAATTAACCTAAAGACTTTGCCATATTCTTTTGAGAAAAGCAGCATTACATTATTTTGTAATGTATATGGGTCTTTTGTACTGATGTGCTGTGTTACTAATTATGTGTTGTTTTAAAGATTCAAACTATCAAAATAAATGGCTTTAAGTTAGCCTACAACAGGCCATACAGAGTTACTAAATAATTTTATTTTACATGGTTTTGTTTGGTGGTAGTAGATAAATTGAAAGTGCATTTTGTAAATATTTTACACGCACAGTAAGAGGTTTTGACATCTTATATTGGTAGTAGGCTCCTTATCATTTACCCTTGCGTTTGGAAATGCTGTTGTCATCGAGGACGCCTGTTGCCATGGGTGTATAGTCTGCAGCATCCTGCCGAAAGGTTGCATCAGTCAAAGAAACATGCACATGAAGGTCAGAATCAAAGGTCTACTAGCAGAACTCTGCACTATAACAAGATCACTGAAATTATTCTGTGCTTGACCTGTGATTTTTAGTCATGTGCCTGATTGGTATTCATAATAAGAAGAATAATAGTGAACATATATCTCAACTTTAGTTGTAGACAAGTTGTAAGGACGTTATGGGATAGGAATTTAAACAGTCATATGTTATTCTCAAACTAATGTTTCATAAACTGGGAACCAGCTTTGAGGTACTGGTGAGTGAGAATGAAAACTAACCATGCATTAACATGTTTGCTTAAAGTGCACTTTGTCTGTGCTCTGCTTTCAGCATGGATTAACTGCACTGTTTGCTTTAACAGCTGGGAAAGTAAATTCTCATGGCAGTGGTGTATCTTTTGATGCGATGATGTTGTGACATTTTACTTTGCATGAAATAAATGAAGATATTTCATGTCATATTTTCCCCCCCAATGAAACCAGTTCAACTTTAAAACTACTTGTGGGAATGGCTCGCTCACCTTACTTTCCCTGCACAGGTGGCTGTTCTTCAAGAGGAACGGAACAGCTTATTGGCTGAGAATGACGTCCTAACAGACCGAGCTAATCAGCTGGACACATTTGATGACCCAAGCACGCCGTCGGGAAGAAAACACAGTCAGTTACAGCAACAGCTAGAAACACTGCAGGAGGAGAACTTCAGGTTTGTCCTTTCCTCTTGAAATGGCTGATGAGCCTCCCTATGGTGAAAACAAAACAATGATGTGTTATGCATTTTCTAGGCTGGAGGCTGCTAAGGATGACTATCGGATCCACTGTGAGGAGCTGGAGAAGCAGCTGATAGAAGTTCAGCACCGAAATGATGAGCTCACCAGCTTGGCAGAAGAATCGCGAGCTCTCAAAGATGAACTGGATGTGCTGAGGTTTGTGTCTGTAATACAACAGATTCATTAAAGTATTAAATTGTTTAGAGGTAAGATCATACAAATTCAGTAAAATAAAAATGCATTTCAGGCTCAGGATTAGAAATTATTGCATCAGTTGGATAACTTAAATTGGTTTGGAGAAAAAGTTAGCGAGGCAAGGCTGAGATTATTTGGACATATGTAGAGGAGGGTTAGTGCTTACAATGAAAAAACGATGTTGAATATGGAGTTGCTAGGTGAAGGGAAAAGTGGATGACCACAAAAAAGATTCATGGATATAGCGACGGAACACACACAGAAGGTTGGTGTGAAGCAAGATGATGCTAGGGATACGCTCAGATGGAGACACATGATCTGTTGTGGTGACTTCTAAAGGGAGTAATCGAAGGACCGTTTACAAGCAGCCACTTTCTGTTGCTTCCTGCTGCGAAACTAGTAGAGGCAGTAAGGCCACACCCTTCAATGAGTGAAACTGGCTGATGTTTGCGTTTCTGACCTTAACAATAAGGGGTGTCATTTTGCTGGCATGAAATCGGCGTAACACCGGTACAGATTATCTCGTTCCAGTAAATGACTAATTCTTAATCGATAATGTTACAGGAAGTGAAACGATGAGATTTTGAATTTCTTTTGTAAGAGTGTCCTGAGACTAGATAATCAGCAGGTTTTTGAAACTAGAGCTCTTTGATCTCTCACGCAAGCACTGGGAGATCCTTTAAGTTCAACACAAAAGGTGCTTACCTTGGATCAAAACGTTCTACCTTGGCGTTATTTCTGAAGACGCTCTTGTTCACGGTTATAATGGAGACTCAAATGTGTGGCGACGATATTTTGTAGTCCTTCATATTCTTGCGTAGGAAAATGTTTGTTTTACGCTATTTAATATGTAACTAATTAAAGAGGTAGTTTTAAAGTATGCAGTGATCTTAATATCTGTATTAAAATGTTGCTTATTCCAGGCACAGTAAATTGAGATATGTGCTGCAGTACTGTACATTTCAGTTTTCCCATGTGCTGTATAGGAACTGCTCAGATCGGGTGGTGATGCTGGAGGCTTCGGTGGAAACGTACAAGCGCAAGCTGGAGAATCTGGGTGATTTAAAGAGGCAGATGAAACTGTTGGAGGAAAACAACATGACTTACATGCAAAACACAGTCAGTCTGGAGGAAGAGCTGCGCAAGGCCAACGCTGCCCGTGCACAGCTCGAGACATACAAGAGACAGGTAAATGACATGCAAAAGCACAGCTCGAAATTTCATCCAAAATCCACACAAATTATAAATCTCACAATATAATCATTTGTTTGTAATAATAACATTTATTGGCATTTTATGAGCAATAATGTGTCTGGTGGTGGATGAGTTTATATTATTACATTTTCATTTATTTAGGTCCAGGAGCTACACAGGAAGTTGTCTGAGGAGACGAGGCGAGCAGACAACCTGGCGTTTGAGATGAAGAAGTTGGAGGAGAAGCATGAAACTGCAACGAAAGAAAAAGAGGTTTAACAGCATTTTTTTTTAGTTAGCAATAATAAAGTAATAATTTTCTTCTAGCTGTGATAAAACTCCTAACATTGTTAAAAAATGTCTTCACCACCACAAGAGGATCATCATTGAGCGAGATTCTCTGAAGGAAATCAATGAGGAGCTTCGATGCACTCAAGCTCAGCAGCACCAACTCTCCCAAGCAGGTATCCTATAGGAAAGGTCATACCTGACATTAGTTATTGTGGTGTTGCTATGGTAATCTGAAATTTGCATGCTTATTTCATATAGGCATGCTTCCCTCTAGCAGCCCCAGTCATGATAACCTGGCTGCTGAGTTGATGCCCGTTGAGTACAGGTAGTATCTTACTGCTGTTGCTGCACTTAATAAGATTTCTACTTTTCCCACCAAACTGATGTGTGTGACTTATGTGTGTGTAATTGTTCAGAGATAAGTTCATCCGGCTGCAGCATGAGAATAAGATGTTGAGAGTGCAGCAGGAAGAATATGAGCGTGAGAAGATCGCTTCTCTGCAGGCCCAGCTGGAGGAAGCACACAAGACTCGCAGTGAACTGGACACTGAAAACAGGTTTCTGTCAAGCACTGATAGATGTGATGGAAGCTGTTCTCTCCATACATTTAGTTTGATGTATTTTCATCATTTATCAAATGTATTTGATCTGGATGTTAACCTTTCATTCCTCTACATTCTGGTTAATCTTCAGATTGAGCCGAGAACGGGTCGGTGAGCTGCAGCAGCAGGTTGAGGACCTTCAAAAGGCTTTGCAGAGCCAGGCATCCAAGCCTGATGATGTAAGTTTGCCCAAATGGGCTGGCGTTAGTACAGAGAAAATGCAGAGTTAATGTTAGCCTGGTATATTTGATACTGGCAAGGAATTACAAAAGAAAATCACTTTATATAAGGTAGGTAGACTGGTATTGGTAGAGAAAGATGTATGCACTGTAATTACAGCCATTTGTATACAATCACATAGCTGGTTTACAGCAAGATGCAAACCTCTGGTTAAATTTAAGAACATGAAGGCCAAATTAACTTTTCCAGAAAACACCTTAAAGTGCCAGCACAGTTCTTTCAATCACGCCTTGATTGTTAGTTTTTACTTTAGAGTGAGTGTGTCAGGGGAAATCCTTTTATTTATTTTTGCCATCCAGAATGAAATTCCTTTACCACATTTAATCTTGTACTTCTATTTTCTCATTTTCAGTCAAACCTGAAGCGGAAACTTGACGCACACATGTAAGTGCAGCTGGTCTGAGCTTTGACAAATAACTGAGGGGTGCAAAATGAATTTCTATGTTTTCCAGTAGAGGGAGGTAAAGAAGCAGCATTTTTCTTCCCCTTCCCCTTCAGGGTCCAACTGAACGAGGCCCAGGATGAAATCATGAAGAAGAAAGAGCTGCTGGAGGACCTTCAGCCTGACAACACTCAAACCTGTAAGTTGCACGTTTGCGTCATCATCAACACTAGACACAAAGTGATGGCTTAGTTATAAGTGTTGCTATTTTATTTGAAAGCTCTGAAGGTGGATGAGCTGATGGCTGCTCTTAAGAAGAAGGATGATGACATGAGAGCCATGGAGGAGAGATACAAGATGTATTTGGAGAAAGCTCGCAGTGTGGGTAATATTATTCATGTTTCGTTACTTTGAGTATTGTCTGTGTTAGTATTTCATTTCCTTTGTTCCTACTGTAGGTTATCCGAGCATTGGACCCTAAGCTGAATCCTGCTACTGCTGAGATCCAGGCTCTGAGGAACCAGGTTGCAGACCGAGACAAGCAGATTCTCAGCTTGGAAGTAAATCTGCATTTTAATCTTGTTCAAACTGAAGTTATATGTTTACTACATTTTTCCCTAAACTGAGTCAGTTTGCAGAGAAGAAACAGGTGTATCAGAATATACAGATATCAACAACAGTGTGAGAAAATTTATGTAAGCCATAAATTTCCAGGTTTTTGAATATGGCAGTCTCTAGCTTTTCCATTATAAAGTTCCAGTAATGTTTTCCCTTCTTGCATTTCCGAAACCAGTAAATAAGATTACCTCCCGTTGCCTCACTTTTAGGGCAAAGATCTGAAATTGGTTCATTTATCCTGTGGGGGTCTTTCTGGTGTGAAAGAAGTGATGTGGAAAAGCTTTTGATTGCTATATGAAAACATTACTGCTTACTGCTTGTTTTAAGTTGAAGGGTTGTTTATTTCATTTTATTTTATGTTTTCATTTAAACGGATTGACATTTTTTGGTTATTTGTCTCATAGCGTCAGTGTGAGCAGGCAAAGCTGAGAGAGTATGAGGAAAAACTGATTGTCACGGCGTGGTATAACAAGGTAAAGTAAAATGGTACATTGCCTGCAAGATGGTCAGTTACATATTTACCTACTGCCTCTTCTTCACTCAGTGTCTTCTTTCTGTACTCAGAGTCTGAACTTTCAGAAGCTGGCCATCGAATCACGTCTCGGGGGCCGCACTGCCTCCATGCTGTCCCCCGGTCAGTCCTTTCTGACACAGCAACGGCAAATCTCAAATGCCCCCCGCCGGGCACTTTCAATCAGCGTGCCTGCCACTACCTCCAAGTAGACTGTGTCACAGAGCCAAATGTCTCCCTTTATTCAGCTAAGGAAAAATCTATAAGCATCACTCCCTCCCATAAGTGACCTTAAACACATCTGCTCTCAAGACAGGGAGGGGTCAATGAAATGCTGATTGGGATCAGCGAGCATCGGCTCATCCAATAGGTCACCCACCTGATGATATTTATGCTCTCCTACTGTACATTGAACCTGGATAGAAAGTTAACTTACTGTTAACTCAAGCAGTGCACAATTCACCAACTCTAGAGTAGACTAGAACACATTTCTACCCTGTCTTTGCTTTGCTGTGCAGCTAAATACTTGTTATAATCAGCTCATTTATCTCCTGTCAGGACTAAGAGAAACATAACTGACTGCTTAACAATATTTAATATAGAGTTTGAGCCCACTCGTTTTAACGAATGTGATATTAATGAACACTAAAGCCGAGAACTTGTAACTTTAGACGATTGTTGAAATACGTCCAAGTTGAACAGTCAAAGTATGCAGTGATGGTGACACGGTCATCAAACAGCAGCATCTGATGAAAAACACAAAGAAACTTTGGAAAATCAGTTCTGTGTCTGGTGCTGGCCACCAACTGCTTTTATGCTTCAGCCACTTAAAGATTTTTACTAAAATGGAAAAAAGCTCATCGTGTAAAGCTGTGAAAATCCTAAACCGTTTAAAGTAAATCAAGAATATTTTTCTATATTCCCAGGGAGTGATGTGATCACAGTAAAAACTGCTGGGCCTTCTTGAATCATATTTAGCAGTGACTATCCAAGACTGTAGTCTCTAAATTTGTACAACTGTAATGTAAACATGATTTTAACACCAGCCTTTGATCCAAATGTCAGAATCAGGTTGAACATTTATATAATACCTTCAAATTGTAACTTGAATTTTTTTTTCTTACTCTAATCAGGTTGTATCGTGAACATATATTCAGGCTCTTTAGTGTCAGCAGAGGTTAACAGCACTATAGAGGAACAGAATTTGTCTTTCAGGTTGTTGGTTTCTGGCTGCCTGTTGTTACACCTTCTAGTTAAACTGCACTAGTTTCACAACACATAATTAGATTCTATTATAATTTTGTGTAGGAGTATCTAATATTGCTTTGATTTTTCTTTTGAGTGAATGAAGATTATAGATTTCTGATGTTAAAGCAGTGACTCCTAAAACTAGGTGGTATCAAGTGTAGCACAGCACAGAGAACTGTGAGTAAATGGATTAAAAAAAGTGTAGGGGAAAGGCATTATAAACTTTCTGGGTTGTAAGCAGTTCAAATTTTAATGCTTTTGGATTTCTTGTGAATAAATGCATTTTGTTTTTCTAAACATGTATATTGTATTCTTTTATGACTCGGGTGTACAGCTCTATCCTCATTATCCACTCAAACCAAAGGTTTCAGATGATGTGGTCGGTGTGTGCAAATCATTGCTGTGAGCCAAAAGTTCAGGCTCCAGAATAATTCAAATTCGCATTTTCATACTGTATTTTTCACCCTGCTGTTGTGTGTGGATGATGCTAGATCATTCACCTGTAGCTCAGATACACTCAGATAAAATGGTCCCAAATACTTACTGTTCAAGCCTGTTGTTTGTGAATTTCAGGTCTTACTGAACACTAGTCCAACCAAGGGCTGATATCAAAGAAATTGCAACAGTCTTCTTTGTTTGCTACACTTTGATAAATAGAAGATTTCTTGGCAAGATTGTATAATTCAGCAAGCCTTTGCATAAACCTGGGAGTGTTCCGGTACATGTAGTTTGAGTCATTTTACTCTGTACTCAGTGGTCCCCAACCTTTTTTGCTCCACGGACTGGTTTATGCCCGACAATATTTTCACGGACCGGCCTTTAAGGTCCATCCATTCGCTTCCGCTTATCCTTTTCAGGGTCGCGGGGGGCGCTGGAGCCTATCCCTATCTCATTTAAAGCTAATCTGCATATCAAATTCATCCTAACCTTTATTTATGTAAATCGAATTAGTCACCACAGCAAAACAACTAATTAAAAAAACAGCAGTTGTAGTCTAGTATATCAGTTTGTTCGTAGCTTCCACACATCCAGCACTGACTAAAAAACATTTGGAAACAGTTATTGGCACTTTTGTGGAAAACATAAAAGGTATAGCAACAAACAGCATAGTTGACTAATGTCTGCACACGTGCCATCTTATATAGCCTTACAAAATAATACTGTGGTTCAACCGGGCACGTGCATGTAGCTGTGTGTGTGTGTGTGCACACATTAGGGAGTATTCCAATGCTTAATAGCACTAGACGTCTGCTCAGCACATCATGGAAGCACTTCCAAACAGCCATGGCAACAATCAGAAAATGTTGCAGCAGATTTGAGCTACCCCCTGCTGGACATATTCTCCTTTAAAGAAAAGTTTCAGTTTCAAAGTTAGCGCTGCCTCTTGCTTATTACATCACATTCGAGTCACAAAAATAGTGAAGATGCCAGCTTAAGGCTTTACAATGCACTTTGTTAAGCAGTGTGAGGTCTATCTTTTATGTACAGTCTGTAGTCAAAACTCAGTATACGATAAATAATAATAATATTGAAAAAGGCATAGTCTCCATCTCACAGCAACACAACAATATTCATATTTGCTTTTTCTGTTGATTTGTTGGGCATGGTTCAGCGTGGCTTAGCGTACACCTTAAAAGGGTAGGGTGTGCGAGTGGCTCCGGTGACTCCTTCTGTACTCAGCTTGACTCCATCCAGAGTGGAAAAATTAAACTTCTGAAACAAACTGACAAAAAACAGGAAGAGTTCCATCCTTGCCAGCCCCTCACCGAGACACGCACGCCTTCCTGGGAATGAAGGTGACTCTGGTTATCACCCCATCTAACCAATATCATAATTACAGTTTATATGTTAAAATTACCTGCAGAGAAAGGTAAAAATGCTCCCCTCCTCACAAACTTGCCCTCGCTATCTAGGAAATGTTCAGGATTAAAGGTGTCTGGAGTCTCCCATTTATTCTTATCAAACAGCACTGAAGTCAGGTTAGGTATCACAGAGGTCCCCTGCACATAGACGACAGCAGTCACATTCAAAGATGGTATTCAAAGTGCTGGTTTATACAGCTAGGCAATGTTTGTAAGAACAAATATAAGACAAAAAAAAGACCATTTTATCTTGAAAAAAGGACAAAGAACCCTGCCTAAAATCTCATGCAAGGGCTTGTTGACAGTAAACACTTGCTCATTGCTAACACTGTTAAGGGGGTTATAATCTGGGAAACGACACATACTGTTTTGTTAAGGTATAGCCTATATATTTAACATGTATCATTATTAGCGACCTTGCTCTCTTTCAGAAAAAAATGTTTTCCCATTTTGGCATCTGCAATGCATTTGAAAGCAACATTCAGTTTTAAGTTGCAGTGTGGCCAGTGGAAAAATAGAAATCTCAGTCATTGTTTATTTTGGAAATAGAAAAGTATTTTTGTAAAAAGCGAAATTATTTTTGGCAAATGCAAACCTTGTTTTTGGTCCCCAACGTGATGGTTTACCTGGATGAAACCAACGCAAGAACTTGAACTAAGCAATTTTTAATCTTATGTAGGGGGCTTAAGCTGCTGTGTTCTGTGAGCAGACCAGATGCACCTTGGGTATGAAGTAACCACCCAGGATTGTGTCCTTGGCGGCCATCCTGAGTCCATTGAGTGGAACGATGTTTCCCATCCTCTGGATCTCGTGGATGACAGCATCAGTGTAAGGCAGGTTGGGTTTGTCTGCCATGGTGGGCTGACGGGTCTGTCCGATCACTCTGTCTATCTCTTCCTGGACTTTACCTAGGAGTCAAATTATATTAACTTGTTAATTAGCAGGTATCTGTGTCATATAATTATTTTGATCTCTGACCTGGATGGTATTATTAAAAACTAGTTTTGTTCTGAACTTACACTGGATCTGAGGGTTCATGATGAGATAAATGAGTCCCCACTGCAAAGTCTTTGAAGTGGTTTCACTGCCAGCCAGGAACAAGTCCAGACAGCACAGAACCAGGTTTTCTTCCTCAAAGCCCAAATGACTGTTTCTGTTGTGCTAGCGAGCGAAGCAAGGTATCAAAAATACAAGTTAATGAACAGATTTTATTTATTACTGTTATTATTATTTTGGTTGAACGTAAACTGCATACTTTCTCCTTTGTGAGGAAGCTGTCAATGTAATCTCTCGGGTTGTTGGGGTCCAGATCTAACTTATGTTTCTCGATCTCTTCCCTGATAGATGCCACCAAAGATTTGGAGCTGCTAAAGATGCGATTGTGAGGCCCCGGCAGGCGTTTCATCAGTCCTGGGAATGCATCATATAGCTGTTAGGGGAGGAAATTGAAAAAATTTATTCAGTGGTGGGTTACCTTTCAATATTTTCAGGAAGAAAAAAATCCCACTGTGTCTTACTAGAGCCCATATGGAACCTTCCAGATAGGCCATCTCAGTCAGATTGCTCAGCATGATCTGGAAGTTGTGGTCACTGTAGTCAAATCGTCTCCCAAACACTATCTTGCAGATGATGTTGGAGACAGCATTGTTTAAGAACGGCACTGGGTCGAATGGCTCACCTGAAGATGGGAAATGCGTTTAGTCACAGTACACTGTGTGTGTTTTGCTTTCACTCATTGCTGTCTCTTGACCTTTCTCCTTTTCCATCGCGTCCTTCAGATGTTGACTTTCATCACAAATACTCTGCTCTGTCGACTCCTTAGCTAAACCAAAGGTGCGTAAAGTAGTCATGGCAAAACGTCGCTGTCTCCTCCACACCTTCCCATTACTGAAGAAAAGACCCACTGAAAGGAAAAGAAAGCAAAAATTACTGAGGTGTGGCTCAGAGGTTGACCTGACTGCTTTGTTGCTGAAGTATTGCATTTGTGTATTTTTTTTTTTTTTGTGATTCACCTGAGTTCCCTGAATAAATTCTGGTCACCATCGGGCTGTAAGGCCGGTCCACAAAGTTGTCCGCTTGTGTTACTAAAGCTTCCTTCACCATCTTCCACCCGGACACAAACACTGTTTTGTGTCTTCCAAGACGTATGCAGAACACATTCCCATAAAAATCAGCAAGCTGTGGATGCAGCAGCAGACAATAAGTGGCCTGTTGTCTAGCATGTGATTCTGATAAGATGCATAGCACAACCTGTTGTTAGCACTATAACTTAGTATCTGCAAGGTATTTGGTATTGTTTTATTATTTTTCCAGAGTGAAACATGAACATTTTGTTAACTTTATTATTAATGTTCTCTTTAAACTATGCAAGCAGTGATTCTACTTCAGATAAAAAGTTCAACTAAAGAGCGTCAGTGTCAGTGGAAGTCCTGAGGTTGCCCGAGTGGACTTTTAAGACATGTGTAAATGCCACAATGATATCAGCTTACCTTGGTTAGGTAAATATGAGGCTGTTTGGCATCAATGTTGAAGATGTTTCCTAAAATAGGTAGCGCTGGAGGGCCTGGAGGAAAGCCCGGTGGATCCTTATCCTTACGAAAATGAAAATATACCATAAGGAGGCCGGCAAAAATAATAAGCAGCTGCTCCTTTATATCAAGACAAAGAAACAAATCACGCAGCTGCATTGTGAAGCAGAGTAAAACTAAGTGATCAGGACCTCAGCTCCAGGATCCCTTCCTATTTAGAGATGGGCTGGTACACTGCTGACTCACAGCTTGGGTATATATAATGATCTGTGTGTGTGTATGTGTGAAAGTTTGTCTGATACTGGGTCAGGCCTCAATTATTACAGATTCTACTAAAAAGTAGCACAAACATTTTTGTTTTATGTTCACATTGTTGATGTGAAATCTTTACATACATACGTGAACGGTTTTCAGTAAACTGATATAAGGGAGAAAAAAAACTTGAATAGTAACACAAATAGTTAAATGTACTGGTGCTTACATATTAAGTATAGCTGAGCATTTAAAGCGCTATCTACTACCAGCCTCATTCACAAAGCACTTTGATTATATACCTGAGCACTTTGTCTAGCATTCACGTGTATGCATACACACAACAATACTTTGACATGCAGACTAGAGGAGCACTGGCTTGTGAAAAAATCAAATGTTAAAATGGGAAAAGAAGCTAGTTGAATATGTAGTTGTGGCTTTGCATATACGGTTTCTTGTGTAACCAGTGAATTAAATCAGGTGTGCGACACAGATTGGCAAACAACTAGTTATGAATACATTTTATTACTAAAAGTGTACATTACAATTTGTCGTTATTGCAATTTAATGATGGAATATCCTTGAATTAAAACACAATATAGTGATTCGGATGCACATGTAAAGAAAATCAGGTAATCTTTGCAGGCAGCAGTGATACAGCAATGAAATGAAGATATTAAAATTTAAAAAAAAATCCATCCTTCATTAAAATACTTTTTCTCAGTCTTGACTCTTAGTCGTTGGTTAAATGGCTCAGTGAGATTTATCGAGTCTTGGCGTGAACCTTGAAGGGTTCAGGCACACGTACAATTCCAGAAACTCCCTCTGTACTCAGCTCCACTCCATCAGGAACAGAGAAAGTGAACTGCTGCAGCAAGCCGACAAAAAACAGGAACAGCTCCATCTTGGCGAGGCTTTCACCAAGACACACACGGTTCCCTGACAAATTTGCAAACACATACACGTGCAGGTTTACAACCTGTGGATGATGTTTTTTTTCTTGTTCAGGTTGTGCTAAAACAAAACACTCATTGTGGGTTTTACCTGCAGAGAAAGGTAGGAATGCTTCTCTCTTCACAAACTTCCCATCAGCATCCAGGAAGTGTCCTGGGTTGAAGGTGTCTGGAGTCTCCCACTCAGTCTTGTCAAACAGCACAGAGGTGAGTACAGGCAACACACTGGTACCCTAGAAAAAAACAGACAAGATAACAAAAAGATGCACTTTAACAACAACACCTGACAGAACAAACATGCAAAGCTTAAAATGTATACTGCATGCACCTTGGGTATGTGGTAACCATCCAGGGTTGTATCCTTGGCAGCAACTCTGAGTCCATTGAGAGGAATAATATTTCCCATCCTCTGAATCTCGTGGATGACGGCATCAGTGTAGGGCAGATTTGGTCTGTCAGCCATGGAAGGCTGGCGGGTTTGTCCAATCACGTTATCTATCTCTGCCTGGACTTTCTCTGTGAAAGAGAATTAAAGGAGTTCAGAAGAAGCCATATTTCAACACCTGTCTGTTACCATAGCACAATTATGAGTCTCAGTCTGTGCTTTTTTGGTCTGAGTAACTTACTCTTTGTTGTTATTCTTTATTTGTAATATCGTGGTTATTTTGTACACCTTTGTTTTTCTTGCTCATGATGTTTTCTTTTGCCACTAGAGAGCCACTTTACACACGGGACAAACTGTTGGTGGTGAGGACACTCATAATAATGAATGGAACATATTCTGTTCCTCAGAGACAAAGGGGGAGACAACAGGGCTGCTGAGCTGGAGCTAAGCAACCAAACACAAAGATATGACGTGGGAAGACAGGTCGGAGACGGGTAGTAATATGGAAAAAACAATGGGCAAGTGGAGGAGGGGAAAAAAGAGACCTCTAGTCATGCTGGACTCCTTATGGGAGGTCAGCATGAGAACAGAAAACAAAATGTGTTATTAGTTGTTAGCGTTAGAAGTATTTTGTCCCATCTCTCTCTCCTCTGCCCAATAGATGGCTGCCCCTCTCCAATTCTGGTTCTTCCCGTTAACAGTGCTTATTCATAAGGGGTCATCTGATTATTGGGGTTTTCTCTCTATTATTGTTTGTCCTTTTTTATTTTTTCGAAAATAAAGCACCATGAGGATACTGAGATTATGATTATTGAACTTAAATGAACCTCATGCATAGGTTAAAAAGGAGTGATAATTGTTTAATCATTTAACTCTATTTAACTTTCCCTGCTAGTACATGCTTCACATCACTTCCAGTTTTTACATTGTCCAAATCAATACTGACATCATTATTCAAGTTCAATCATATTGTCGCTGCCTTCATTGAGCCAATCATCATCCACTCTGTGTGCTTTAAAGCTCTGTACTCTTCTGTCATTCTCCCATTCAGACTCCACACCTCCACCTGACCTGAGTCACTCTGAGGTAGACTCTGTCCTAACTCCTATCAAAACCAGGATTCTGTTCTGCCTGCCATGATGGGTCATCTGAGTTCAATCACCAAATATAAAATGATTAATTTCTCTGTCTCAATAAATCAAGTCCAGTTCTCTCCTTAATGAACTCACACCTTCCTGGTTGACAGTACAACAGCCCCTGCAGAACATTTTGGGTGCAATCTGAGTGGCAAGAAGAACGGTGAAGTAAATGCACTGTTGGTGAACAAAAAGTGGTGCAATCGTCAGCATGTTTGTGTGAAGAACTGTTTCTTTGGTCCACATATTGAATTGATAGCTGCTGGATTGCATCCATACTAGTTCCTGTTATTGTTGTTACTGTTCACATTTACAATCATCTGATCCATTGCGGCATGACTCACGTCACGGCTAATCCAGTATTTTAGTGTGTTTATGATTTTTTCTGAAGATAGTTGTTGATCTGCTGTGTGCAAATGCTGCTAATGCATGCAGGGCCATTGCATTTCCCATACTTATCAGATGAGATCAGAATTTGGTCCTATTGATACTGATGTAGGTGCCTCTTTTAAACAACATCCTGTACACACTACAAGTTGCTAGAAGATGGATAGTTGAACCTATGGAGATGTTGCAGAGCTACTTGGAGCCTGCAGACTAAAACCACATGGAGAGGACATTAACAGTACAAGGTGAACTGTGTTTTTCATTGTGAACAGTTACTCCTGGGAGCAATACACATTTCTGCACTCAATTTGAACTTGTCCGGTTGTTTGTATTAAACACCTGTAAAATGAACAGTGGCTTGTTTTGGCTGATGTTAGGATTTGTCAAAAGTAAATAATCTCACATTTGGTCTTTTGGCTATTTTAAAGCTCCATATAAGGGCTTATAAGCCACCCACCCTGGACATCAGGATGTCTGATCAAGAAAACCAGAGCCCACAGCAAAGTAGTGGCAGTTGTTTCTGTTCCAGCCAGGAAAAGATCAGCAGAGCACAAAACCAGGTTGGTCTCAGTGAAGCCCAGGTCAGATTCATTGAGCTGCACAGAGATATTGAAAAGTCACATTTGTCAATTAATATTAGAAAATGGTTCAGTTTTACAGTTCAGTTTGTGCAATGCAGTGTCCACATACATTCTCCATCTTGATAAGGAAAGCATCGATGTAGTCTCGGGGATTGTTGTGATCCAGGTCCTCCTTGTGGCTCTTTATCTCCTGAGCGATGAAATCTTTGACTATGTCGAAATAGCTGAACATTTTGTTATGAGGACCTGGCAAACGCTTCATCACTCCAGGGAATGATTCATAGAGCTTGTTAATAACAAATAATAAGAGAAAGTTTTATTCAAAGCATTACAGCAACAGCCTAGTATTTACAGAGGGGATGCTTTTGCATGCTTTTGTCATACTCTGGAAGAAGTAAATTGTTTGACTTACCTGACCCCATATGGAGCCCTCCAACTGAAGACTCTCAGACAGATACTTCAGCATGAGCTGGAAGTTGTGGTCACTGTAATCATATCTTTTCCCCATTACCAGCTGGCAAACTATATTAGACACAGCATTGTTGAAGAGACCTGCTGCACTGAAAAGTTTACCTGAAGAAGAAGAAGAAGAAGAAGAAGAGACAATTGTTACAGGTAACTTTTTGCTCCCTTGTGCAGGATTGTATGCTTATGTTCCACTTAATGTAAAGCACCTTTCTCCTGCTCTATCTCCTCCTGCAGGTATCGGATCTCCTCACAGATACACTGTTCCATGCGTTTTTTCCCCAGGCCGAAGTCTCGTAATGCAGACAAAGCAAAGCGTCTCTGTGCCTTCCATTTCCCACCGTTGCTCTTGAACAGACCCTCTAAATACAAACATGCAGATTTGGGAGTTAATAACTGGGAAACAATTCCTGCACTGAATGAGAGGAAATGGAGAATAATTTCTTAACCTGTGGGTCCCGAGTAAAACCTGTCAGCCAGGGCACTGTATGGTCGATCCACAAAGTTGTCAGCTTGCGTCACCAGAGCCTCTTTTACCATCTTGTATCCAGAGATCATTACCATTTTATTGCTGCCGAAGCAGAAACTGAACACGTTCCCATAGACTTCAGCCAGCTACAAAAAACACAACAAGCACAAAGGATGAAATAAATATGTTTGGTGTTATATGTGTAAACTGCTCTGCTCAGAAGCCAGAAATCCACACTCACAGTTTGACTAACAAATGTAAATATTCAAAATCCAAATCAAATCACATCAACTTTTGTTTTCTCATTGTTAAGAGTGATAAACAAAAAATACATTTTCGTCTTCAAAAAAGGAGGAGAAACTTCTTGGATGGGCTGTACCACACAGCAACATTAATAAAGATTTTTAAAAAGTTTTTCTAAAGTTCATGAACGTAGACCACAAGCAGTGTGCATGGTGTTGTGGGATTTCTCTTTAGCGTATTGTCCTTTATTGTATTGTCTTGATGAAAGGCCTTCATGTTACTTAGTTTAGTATGTCTGGTTCACACCTCATTCACGCTGGGAAACAGATGGTGAGAAACTGGTGAATGCCTCCCAGGAGACGGAAGCTCACACAGGAAGACTTGACCCCAGAGTGGGGGAGATTCACACAGGTGATAGAGAGTTTTTCTGTTTAGAGCCAAGGTGTGAACTGCAACTGTAAAAGCCTTTTGCTCTGTGACTGTGTTTAAAAGGGACCTGAACTGTTCATTGTCAGAGACGACTTTCAGTGCCCCCTGACTGACGTCTCTCCTCATGCATGGGAAATAAAGTGTTGGGTTTTAACTGCTCATCGTGTCTGCAGGCTTTGTTAATAAATTTCCACAACAATGGACTTGTTTCTGAAGTATTCTCTCCTCCCTGTGTTTAAGTAGAAATAAGAATTATTTGTGAGTGTAACATGAACATCTCAGTTTCTGTCTTGAAAGTAGAGCATGTAGACACACCAGCACACAACAATATGTCCAAATAAACAAAGCAGTACTATAAACACTCAATGACACTCAATACTTAGAATCCACTTAACATAATACAAGTATGACTTGACAAGTTTACCTTGGTAAAATAAATATGTGGGTGTTTCTTGTCCACAATCTGGAAATTCCCAATAAAGGGTAAAGCAAATGGTCCTGGTGGAAAATTCCTTGGATTCCTGTTTTTGAGGTGGTATGTGATCAGAAGGAAGAAAAAAATAGAGAGTAAAACCCCCTCAGTGCTCAGCAAAAAGCTGGAAAACCACATAGTTAAAGAGAGAGACAGCAGCAGCAGCAGCTGAAAGTCTGTAATCTGTCTTTTCCAGGCACAAAGCAGTGGTTTTGTAAGCCTGTCACGCTTGGGGGGGGTTAGCCAGAAGCTCAGGTCAGACGAGTCAAGAAAAGGCTCATAATTACCTGAGTCTAAAGGTGATGGTGATACAGCGCTTTCACAACGGCCTGTGTTTAAAGAGCACCGCATTCCCTTGTGTCTGCATGATGAAATCTATTCAGAGTCAATGAATGAACCTTTCACCTCATAGAATAGAACAGAATAGAATATCCCCTTATTGTCGTTGTACATGTAACGCACTGATGAAAAAACATAATCTAAGAGATTGATTCTGCAGTTTCATGTATATCTATCTATCTATCTATTGTTGGGAAATCAGTTTTACCCTGGTTCCTTTCATTCCTGGGGCCTCCAGAGATGCACCGGACTCAGTAGTCATTTTCACAAAAACTTTATTCATCTTTATTCATCTCTCTCTCTCTCTCTCTCTCTCTCTCTCTCTC
>NW_024582426.1:54374-55563 GCF_018398535.1 Haplochromis burtoni | reverse complement strand
ACTTTGTAAATTTGTAAATTGAAACTGTCAGTTATATGAATGAACACTTTTGCAAAATCAGATGTGTTTCATAAGGTGTCTTTATTGTAAAGCTAAGAAGTTTTCAGTGTGGAATATGTATGTGGTCTGATTAACTGATTAAATTTGGTCTATTATGTACAGTTGTGTAATTATGCAGAGTCGTCATAGGACAAGAGATGTACCATACCTCTCACAGAGAGCTGTGTTCCAGCAACTCTGCAACCCTGAAATGGATAGGAAGAAGAAAATGGACTGATGGAATAATAAGCTGGACTGCCTTTCCCCCCTGATTCTGTATTATTTAGGCCTCCATGGTCTCCCAGGACAACAGCTCAGTTGTAACAGTCAGGTTTCACAGTTGTAGAAGCATGAGGGAACCTTTCCCCCCTGTTCTTTAAAGGTTAGTGAATGGTTAAAAACAAGCAAACAAGCAAACAATAAAACAAAAAGTGACATTCTGTGAGTATTGCACTCGGATGTATGAATGTCTGTGACAAAGGGGAGGGGACAGCCGATGATCTTCTGCGCTGTGTTGACCACTCTCTGGAGCCTCTTCCGCTCAGCCTGGGTGCAGTGCTTCCCTTAGGTAGTATCATTTAAAAGGCACAGCATACATTTTCATTGTGATGTCGATGACACCCAGCTTTATTTGTCAATAAAGCCAATTGACACACATCAATTATTTAAATTGTAGAAATGTCTGAAAGGCATAAAGACCTGGATAATTTCCCGCTTTTAAATTCAGATACAACTGAAGTTATTCTACTCGGCTCAAAAGATATGGTATCTAGCCAGATGCTTACTCTAGATCGCATTAGCTTGGCTTCCAGTAACACTGTGAGGAATCTTGGAGTCGTTTTTGACCAGAATATGTTCTTCAGTGGTGACATTAAACCAATATGTAAGACTTTTCTCACAATTGCAAGAAAATTTTAATTCTCTTAAATCAGAAACATCCTTTCTCAGAGTGATGCTGAAAAACTAGTTAATAATAATCTCTGTGTCTGTGAAAAAAGCTTTCAGCCACAAGAAACATATTTTCCAGTAAAAACTTATCAGTCTTGATTTGTTTAGAAGGCTAAACAGTAAAATAAAATAAAAATTGTTCAATCATTCTGGTATTTTAAGATATCCAAACATTTTAATGTGACTGCCCCCCCCCCCCAAA
>NW_024582426.1:51653-53222 GCF_018398535.1 Haplochromis burtoni | reverse complement strand
AATATTTCCCATCCTCTGAATCTCGTGGATGACGGCATCAGTGTAGGGCAGATTTGGTCTGTCAGCCATGGAAGGCTGGCGGGTTTGTCCAATCACGTTATCTATCTCTGCCTGGACTTTCTCTGTGAAAGAGAATTGAAAGAGTTCAGCTTTAACTGTGGGAGAAATGTTTACTTTTGCTGGCTTTATGTTTTGGCTACTTTAAAACATATGAAGCCCAGCATGTCACCCACCCTGAATATCAGGATTTCTGATCAAGAAAACCAGAGCCCACAGCAAAGTGGTGGCTGTTGTTTCTGTTCCAGCCAGGAAAAGATCAGCAGAGCACATAACCAGGTTGGTCTCAGTGAAGCCCAGGTCAGATTCATTGAGCTGTTCAGACAAATGAAAAAGTTACAGTACACAGTCACAGTAACTGGTAGAGTGCAGTTTGTGCAATGCAGTGTCCACATACATTCTCCATCTTGATAAGGAAAGCATCAATGTAGTCTCTTGGATTGTTGTGATCCAGGTCCTCCTTGTGGCTCTTTATCTCCTGAGCGATGAAATCTTTGACTATGTCGAAATAGCTGAACATTTTGTTATGAGGACCTGGCAAACGCTTCATCACTCCAGGGAAAGAGTCGTAGAGCTGGTGATGAGAGGAAGTTAAATTTATAAACGATTAAGACAAATCCCACGCATGCCATACTGCTGTCCCTTTTTCCCTTTCTGAAATTCACTTACCTGACCCCACACGGAGCCCTCTAGCTGAAGAGTCTCCGACAGATACTTCAGCATGAGCTGGAAGTTGTGGTCACTGTAATCATATCTTTTCCCCATCACCAGCTGGCAAACTATATTAGACACAGCATTGTTGAAGAGACCTGCTGCACTGAAAAGTTTACCTGAAGAAGAAGAAGAAGAGACAATTGTTACAGGTAACTTTTTGCTCCCTTGTGCAGGATTGTGAGCTTATGTTCCACTTAATATAAAACACCTTTCTCCTGCTCTATCTCCTCCTGCAGGTATCGGATCTCCTCACAGATACACTGTTCCATGCGGTTCTTCCCCAGGCCGAAGTCTCGTAATGTAGACAAAGCAAAGCGTCTCTGTGCCTTCCATTTCCCACCGTTGCTCATGAACAGACCCTCTAAATACAAACGTGCAGATTTGCGAGTTAATAACTGGGAAACAATTCCTGCACTGAATGAGAGAAAATAGAGAATAATTTCTTAACCTGTGGGTCCCGAGTAAAACCTGTCAGCCAGGGCACTGTATGGTCGATCCACAAAGTTGTCAGCTTGCGTCACCAGAGCCTCTTTTACCATCTTGTATCCAGAGATCATTACCATTTTATCCCTGCCGAAGCAGAAACTGAACACGTTCCCATAGACTTCAGCCAGCTACAAAAAAACACAAGCATGAACAATATTGTTAGGTCCATAATTTATTGGACAAAGATGCAATTTTTGTAGATTTCCCTTTGTGCACAGCCACAGATCAAATAATCATTATGTGAAGTACAGACTTTAATTTAAGGGGTTTTACAAAAGCTTTGTATTTGTGTTGCTCCTGAGGACGTCCAGC
>NW_024582426.1:24576-35697 GCF_018398535.1 Haplochromis burtoni | reverse complement strand
GTTGGGCTTCATTTCTGTGCTGAACAGTAATTTAAGATTAGTTAGTAAATAACAATTAGTTAATGTTGTTCATGAGACTAGAGTCATCTCACTGTGGCAATGTAAATATAATATGGCCAATATTATATTATATTATTGTCAGATCATTATGATGTGTGTATATATATATATATATATGTGTGTGTGTACAACAATGACAACTATTATCAAAATCAACCTAACAGCTATAGGACATTTTCATGTGCACACTAAGTGTTGGATTTAAACTAGGCTCAGAGGCTATACTCACATGTGAAATGCAACCCCCGCCCAAACTCCAAAAGTCTAATTTCTTTTTTCTTCCTTTTTTTTTTTTTTACAGATAAAAAAAATTGTCTTTGAGTTTAATTATTTATTTTTCTACATATTCACCTTGTAAAGTACTCAGACTCGAACGCCAAGGAAGGTGGTAGAGAAGCAGACTACGCAGACATTCCAGGTTTCCAAGGTGAGCAATTTATTTACAGTGAACTTCATTTAATATGTAACTTAACAAACCTTCCCCCCCCAAATCAACTCAATTAACAAACTCAACAGCTCACCCCTCCTCTCTGCTGCATCTGGTAGAGACTGGCTTTAAATAGGGCCATCAATTTCCCTCCAATTGCCCAGCCCGTACCACTCACTCAACCTGAGGGATCTAAAACTCTACACAGATTATCTAAAAACACAAAACCTCTATGCACATTTACACAACTAAATGGCAGTATTAACGAAAGGAAAAACATTCAACAAATCCCTTTAAACCTTAACACCAACAAAAGGAATCATCTCTATGGAAAAAGAACCCCCTCCACTTGGTTTGACCTGCTGATGTCCTATGTGACATCATCAGGACTTTAAAACGAGGAAATGCTAGGCGGGCCTTTCGCCACACCTGACCCTCATGAAGACTGAAAAGACAAACAAAGTAAGTATGAACTAGTGATGGCCAAATGAAGCTTTCTGAAGCACTGAAGCTTGTATTGAAAAACGGTTCATTACTCAAAGCTTTTCAACACAGTCCTCTCTGGTGACATCTGGTGGCCAAAAATATGAAGAGCAGCTTGAATCCACAAAATAAAACTAACTGCGTCATAATGATTGCCCACTCTACAGAGTGGAATTCTGTCTGATATTGGGCCGCCGTTGTGTTGCTTTGAACATGGATTTTTTGGTGGTTAAAAAAATGTGGTTTATTTGTTTAATAAATAATTTTGACCAGTAAACTCTTCTTGTTTAAACATGCACCATGGTGTGGTCTTTCTTTGCTTGTGACTTCTTGATGTTGGTAAATACAATAATTGAAAAATACCACATTACATATAATATACATATGATAATGTACAACACATTATGGAGTATGCTTCTGCTGTGAGGTCCTGCCTCCATGCACTTATGCAATTAACCGCTAGATGGGTATATTTATAAATAATATTATATTAGGGAAATTTTCCCAGACAAGTACTATTTTGCGTTAACATTAATTGTAAGGCATAGTACCAAATGTTTGGTTGCATAACCTGTGGCTTTAATAAAGTTAATGACACAAATCAGTCAATTATTTTCTGTGAATATGTTATTACCACAAACGTTCATACACATGACATTAACAATAAAAACAAAATAATCAAAACTTTCTTTTTTAATGAAATACATTTTGTATAGAACCTATAAATAGGTTTTGATTGATGACATTAATCATCAAAAATAGACGAAAAAAATGAACAGGTCAGTTTAATAGGCAGCAATTACACAGCAGATGAAGACTGATACTGAAAAATAATATCAACATTATTCCCACAAAATAAAAAAAATCCACCCTTAATGAAAATTATCTCACTTAGTCTTGTCTATTACACACTGGCTATATGGAAAATGAGCAAATGTAATTCAGCGAGTCTTGGCGTGAACCTTGAAGGGTTCAGGCACACGTGTAGCTCCGTAAACTCCCTCTGTGCTCAGTTCCACTCCATCAGGAACAGAGAAAGTGAACTTCTGCAGCAGGCCGACAAAAAACAGGAACAGCTCCATCTTGGCGAGGCTTTCACCAAGACACACACGCTTCCCTGAAGAATTCACAAACACATACACGTGCAAGTTTACAACCTGTGGATGATGTTTTTTTTCTTGTTCAGGTTGTGCTAAAACAAAACACTCATTGTGGGTTTTACCTGCAGAGAAAGGTAGGAATGCTTCTCTCTTCACAAACTTCCCATCAGCATCCAGGAAGTGTCCTGGGTTGAAGGTGTCTGGAGTCTCCCACTCAGTCTTGTCAAACAGCACAGAGGTGAGTACAGGCAACACACTGGTACCCTAGAAAAAAACAGACAAGATAACAAAAAGATGCACTTTAACAACAACACCTGACAGAACAAACATGCAAAGCTTAAAATGTATACTGCATGCACCTTGGGTATGTGGTAACCATCCAGGGTTGTATCCTTGGCAGCAACTCTGAGTGCATTGAGAGGAACAATATTTCCCATCCTCTGAATCTCGTGGACAACGGCATCGGTGTAGGGCAGATTTGGTCTGTCAACCATGGAAGGCTGGCGGGTTTGTCCAATCACGTTATCTATCTCTGCCTGGACTTTCTCTGTGAAAGAGAATCGAAAGAGTTCAGCTTCAACTGTGAGAGAAATTTTTATTTTTCCAAACTGAGGTATGTTCTGTCTTTAAATTCACACATAGTGTGGCCAAAACCATTAGCCCAAGCTTCTATGGAGCTGCTGAGTCCCATAAGATGATTGTTTTTAGTTTGTATTTTTTATTTAATACCTGTTAACTCATTGACAAACTTTGGTTGGTCTAACAAATATGTCAAAGTTCTGGAAGGATTGCTGTAAAACTTTGCACTGATGCTAGTAATCTTGCAATTGTTTCATTCAATTTACTTAATGACTTAATATTCAAGTTTTGAACTTTTTAAAAAGTTTTTAAAATGTTTAGGAACAATAACACTGTTTTCCAGAAAAGTTATATAATTGTAGGCCTTTCAACATTAACTCGTCAATGTGAATTAATCTGTCATTATGATTAATACAATGACAATTTTTAACATATTTTACCCATCTGGAGCACAGAATGATTCAAAATCCCCAAAATGTCTCTGTCAACGCATTTCGGGCAGTTTGTCCAAGGTTTGTACATTCTGCACTCCAGATGGGGGTAAATGTGTTAAAAATTTTAATCACGTTAATCGTGATGATGTGTTTGCATTGACAGAACTAGAAAATAGACTTTATTGATTCTGGGGAACAAATTTCTCTCGCGCCATTTTCAGGTTTGGATTTACATTTTCCCAACTATTAGTTTTAAACACAAAAAGCATTCCATTAGTTGTATATGTGGTCTGCTTTTGCTACTGTTGGCATTTATAGTAAATTGTATTAGAGCTACTAGTGTTATGTTCCAACTATTTTAAAGCTCCGGATGAAGCCCAGTACAACACCTACCCTGGATATCAGGATGTCTGATCAAGAAAACCAGAGCCCACAGCAAAGTGGTGGCTGTTGTTTCTGTTCCAGCCAGGAAAAGATCAGCAGAGCACAAAACCAGGTTGGTCTCAGTGAAGCCCAGGTCAGTTTCTTTGAGCTGTTCAAACAAATTAAAAAGTCACATTAAACACAACACAAATTGCTAATTTGTAGAGTGCAGTTTGTGCAATGCAGTGTCCACATACATTCTCCATTTTGATGAGGAAAGTGTCGATGTAGTCTCGGGGATTGTTGTGATCCAGGTCCTTCTTGTGGCTTTTCACCTCCTGAGTGATGAACTCTCTGACTTTGTTAAAATTGCTGAACACTTTGTTATGAGGACCTGGCAAACGCTTCATCACTCCGGGGAATGCTTCATAGAGCTTGAGATTTGATGAGAGGAAGCGTTATTCAAAGGACGATAGAGAGAAGAAATCCAACACCCATGCCACAGTGCTGTCTCTCATTCTTTTTGTGACAGAAGGAAATTATTGTGACATACCTGAGCCCATATGGAGCCCTCCAGGTGAAGAATCTCAGACAGATTCTTCAGCATGAGCTGGAAGTTATGGTCACTGTAGTCAAATCTTTTCCCCATCACCAGCTGGCACGCTATATTAGACACGGCATTGTTGAAGAGGCCTGCTGGCCTAAAAAGTTTACCTGAAGACAAATAGACGATTGTTAAGAAAGCACAAATTCTTTGCTTTAGCACTGTTTGTGCAGGATTGTATGCTTATGTTCCACCTAATATAAAACACCTTTCTCCTGCTCTATCTCCTCCTGCAGGTATTGGATCTCCTCACAGATACACTGCTCCATGCGGTTCTTCCCCAGGCCGAAGTCTCGCAATGTAGACAAAGCGAAGCGTCTCTGTGCCTTCCATTTTCCACCGTTGCTCATGAACAGACCATCTCAATACACACAAGCAACTTGAGAACTTAACAACCTATGGAGAATAATTTCAACAACCAACTGAATGGTACATCAAATAGTGACTTCCAAACCTGAGTTTGCCGAATAAAACCTGTCGCCCATGGGGCTGTATGGTCGATCCACAAAGTTGTCAGCTTGTGTTACCAGAGCTTCTTTTACCATCTTGTATCCAGAGATCATTACCATTTTATCCCTGCCGAAGCAGAAACTGAACACATTCCCGTAGATTTCAGCCAGCTACAAAAAACACAACAAACATGAGGGATATACAACAACATTTGTAATCTACAGAAAGAAATTAGTGGGAAGTGCTGTAATTAGAGGCTGGAAATCATGGATACTGACTATCAATCAATATTTCATCTTATCATCCATTTTCTAGAGGTACATCCAGGATTGGTTGCAAGTTTGTCACAGGGCTAACACAGACAGACAGGCAACCATTCACTTTGAGACTATGAGAAATTTCAATCAACCTAATAGTTAGCGAATGCCTTTTATTAAAGTTAAATCTAAACTTTACGCTGTTGAAATTCAAGTGGACTGAAATTTACATAAATTTACATAATTAAAATTCTGGGATCCACAGTTTTTTCACATAATTGTTTGTTTGACCATATTTGAAGAAATTGCTTAGACCTACATCTGCTTATTAGCACTAAGTACCAACTCAGGGCTCGCAAAATCGCTAGCCCGACGTCCCAGGGCTAGCGATTTTTCCAGTCGGGCTACCAAAATCTATCTCTTCCCTGCCCGTTGGGGTATCATAGGAAGGAAAAATATATGTCAATGCTTTTGCATTCTTTCGGAAATGTAGCTGGGTAGTTATGTCATTGGCCTCGATGAGCCACTGTCAATATGTGACATATTGAAATCGTTTGAATTTGCGCTTGTTTTTTGCTTCCACTTTGCAATTGCGTGAACTGTGTATAGAGAGCGAAAGTACTGATTGGTGTGTGACGATAATTTGCGCACCAATTCCTCTGACATCGTCTTATCAATCGTTAGCTTACTATGCAAACATGACAAGTGAAATCTCCCGCAGCTTAAACATGTGAGAGGTTGATCGCGCAGAGAATCGCTGAGCTTATGTGAGTGCGTGTGTAAAAGCAGCAGGATATATATTTTCGTTCTGCTGAGCCAAATAAGACAGGTCAGGGTGAAGAAGTGACAGCCAAAGAAAAGCTTACCGCAAAACGGAAAAGTTATGACAAATCAGACTATAAGGCAAAAAGAAAGTGCAGCTTTATGGTTTCATGGACAAAATAATTTCTGTGGCTGCAATATGACGAGCTATATAACCAGGGGTGCACATAAGTGGTCCGCAGGTGCGCATTCGCTGTCAAAATAAAAAACGCGCACCAGATAAGAAGTTGCAACGCGCATTTGCGTACATAAGATTTGCTGGAGGAGGACAGACATTTGTTTAGAACTCTTAAAGATGTCGAAGAAGCAAGCTCCTTTAAGCAATTACTTTGGTGTTCCTCCACCTCCAAAGAAATGTCAGAAGGAGTCTGAATCACAAAGAACCGCATATTCTCGGAAAAGTGGTTGCAGGAAGTGAGCTGGCTTCAAACAAATGATGAACGCACAGAGATGTGGTGCAGAATGTGCTGTGAAAATCCCACTCTTGCGGACAAAAACAGAGCCTTTTATATGGACGCAAACGCGCGTTGCAACTTCTTATCTGGTGCGCGTCTTTTATTTTGACAGCGAATGCGCACATGCGGACCACTTATGTGCGCCCGTGTAAATAACATAATGTTCTGCTGGGTGTGTTGTTGGTTTCCCTCGATTTCTGAGTCGACAAGCGCCTTTGTTACTGGGACCAGTCATTTTAAGAAAGGCCCCCATTAGAACCCATGAGAAATGCAAGAAATGCATTATTGCTCAGTCTGCAATATCTTTCCCAGAACAAACACCAATTGCAAATAACATACTAAAAATAAACCTGAAAAATCTGTTTAGAACAGCTACTATGTTGCAAAGAGTGAACTACCGCTGCCACAATTTAGCAGTCTTTGCAAACTTCAGAAAGCAAATGGCCTCGATCTTGGTTCCACTTACCTCTTACCCGTGGAAATTTCAAATTCAGGATCTGACACAGACTGATTCATGTCCTACACAGTTCTTACAAGTTCAAAGAAATGTCTGTTCAATTAGAACCAAGTATTTGAGTTGATGATTGTAATTTTTATACAACGTTGTCATTTGTGTTTCAACAATTTTTTGATTAATGTATAATATTGTAACGGAAACAAAACAGGAAACAAAACATCAATCAAAAAATTGCTCTCTTTTTTATTCGGGCTACTTAAATTTATTTTGGGCTACCAAAAACTGAAGAGTCCCTGCCTGTAGGGCTACCAGGGATTTTGAAATTTTGCGAGCCCTGCAGCTATAGTTAGTTGTTCTGATAATCTATTAGAGTTGTTTCTGAAGTATTCTCTCCTTTCTGTATTTCAGTAAAAAACAAAACAAAACAAAAAATCTTGCTGCAGTACAAAATCAAAATCTCAAAAATCAAAAAGTTTTGATCCTGATGACTGAACAATGCAGACAGAAGCACACAAGTATACATGCAAACAACAAAGCAGTACTTTAAATTGCACTCTATACTTAGAACCCCCCTGATATTATACAAGCATGAACCCGTACCTTGTTGAAATAAATATGTGGGTGTTTCTTTCCCACAATCTGGAAATTCCCAATAAAAGGTAAAGCGAATGGTCCCGGTGGAAAATCTCTTGGATTCTTGTTTCTGAGGTGGTACACGATCAGAAGGAGCAAAAACACAGAGAGTAAAACTCCCTCGTTGCTCAGCAAAAAGTTGGAAAACCACATTGTTAAATTCAAACAAAGCTGATTCTTTCCAATCTGGAGATGTGATTCTTTCTGGTAGAAACCAGTGGTTTATAAACCTGATGCTTGATAAAATATTCATCTGATGCAAATGTTTATGATGCACAGTACGAATACTTGTCTGTTCAAAGGTTCTTGTGATATGGTGGTTACATAACAAGCTGGGCTACAAAACACAATCCATTTGCTCAGCTCTGCAGGATGAATTTGTTCAAGGTTGTTGAACTTACATCTACTCAAAGTGTGAATACTGCCCAGTGGTAACAAAAGTCATCTAGGAAAATTAATCCTGCAATTTCATATACTTCTGAGTGGAAGTCACATGAACGATGACCAGAAATCATGGTTTTACTGTTTCTTTTGCTATATAGCTAAGATATATTGTCACATTGTCAACACAAATATACATAGTATATATGTAGTATGTTGTCACATGGTTTTCATGGACAAAGAATAAAAAAGGAGTGCCCTTTGTCCTGATCCTGCATAAAACCTTATCTGTGATTAGATTACAGTGCACGTCTCAATTTCTGACTTGCAGGAGCATGAGGGAAACTTTTTTTTCTGTTCTTCTCAGGTTAGTGATAAAGTGGTTTGTAAATGGACATATGCACGTTCCCTCACATTTGCACACACGACAGGTTATATGTTTTTGTATGAAGAATTTTTTATTGAACTTTTTATCCTGCGATGCGCTCTGAGTTCATAGTTAAACACATTTGACCTTCCAAGGGATTCAGAGATTCAGCTGGATATTCATTAAAGTGACTGATTGCTTTCAAATAGTGCAATTATCCAGGGTTCTGCTCATGAATCTGCTTGTTGATATTTGCCTCCACTGAACATTATTTACACTGTGAGTAGATGTAAGGTCACAGAGCCTGATGGGTCTGTATTTGCTTTGCAGACCATTTCCCAAACGCTGTTTCTCAAGCACCTTTGAACAGAGAATATTCTATATGAACTTTGTCATGACTGATTTATTCTGAAGGTCTACGTAGCAAAAAAGTCCATGAAGCATGAACAGGCTTATAAAACCGCTGAAAAACACAAACATACGACAAAGAGCGAAGGGAGAATTAAAATTTTAACTTGAATGCACTGTTTAACTGAGTCTATTGAATGAAACTCAAATATATTTAATGAAAGACCAATGTCACAGAGGAACTGGCTCCAATTTCTGTTTTAGAAGTGTCATACATGATGCTAAAAGAAGTGATAACATGAATAAGTTTGCAGAGTAGCAGCACTCCTAAGCAATGAAGACATAATATAATGGAAAATGTACTAGTATTAAACTCCAGGGTTCAGTGCTGTACAATGGATAAAGACATTTAGTCAGTGTTTCATCACAGATATGCAATTCATTCCATCTTAAACCAGCCATTTTTTAGAACAGCATTGTTATTCCCTCCTTTAAGACAATTAAACTTATTTTAAACTGTGAAACATCTACTAATCATGTTTGTAAAATATGCCATAGAATTGGCAAAATCTATATTTTAATATACCATTAGTCACTGACAAATCAACCTGGGTATTAACATTTAAAAGACATTCTTAAAATCAGCAGAGAGTACGAGGAGTCCAAGTTCCAGCCTTTTATTATCACACAAAGCTTTCAGTGTTATGTAACCTGACACGGGGGCTTGTTTTCCCAGAACTGCAGGTTCCACCCAAATAACATCAGACATACCAAAGCCCTGTCTGCAGAATCAGTGTGGTTCTCCACAAGGATCATCAATACTTTCACCATGGTTTTTCAAGCTCTTTTTGACTGTTTGAATTTTAGTAGTTGGCTGTTGCTTGCTTTTGTATTGCTGATTTTGTTTGATTTGATAAGAAACCGCAGACCTCGTAACTTTCCACCAGGACCCCGGGCTTTGCCTCTTCTAGGAAATGTTTTCACCGGAGTTGACTTCAAATCAATGATGAAGGTGAGCTTAACAGTCATGTAAAAGTAATGCATGCAACAGTATGCACATGCATTTTTTCCAGCAGAAGTTTGACTTACACACAACAACGTGGTCCACATGAAGTGCAAAAGAAATCACAACTGCAGAATAACAATATTGCAACTTAAAAGATTTTTAGTCATCACTGTCACACTTTCATACTGTGTCAGCAGTTTCAGTGGGGGATTTGGGAACTTCAATCTCATAATGAAATATTTGTCATTGTCTACATATTGAAGGTATTACTTTGAAAAAAAAAATGTTTGTGAAACATTTCTCCTCCTAATTTTTCCTGCTTGCAGCTGGCTGAGACGTACGGTCCTGTGTTCAGTGTGAAGAGAGGCAGTGAGAGGATGGTGTACGTTGCAGGATACAAGATGGTCAAAGAGGCTCTTGTTAATCAGCTGGATAGCTTTATTGATCGACCAGTTCTTCCTCTCTTCCATATTATCTATAAGGGTCTTGGTGAGTATAGGGGCATCAAGGTCTAGGAACTGCCAAACATACCCCCTCCCACCCGCACCACCAAGTGTCATCAGTCTGTCACTTTGACAAAAAGGGCTCATGATGTAACCAAGTATTCTAATTAAATTAAATCTAATCTCTAATTAAATACAATCTGAATATACTTTACTGAAGTATTTGCATTTTACAACTCATATTTTGGAGGGAAATATTACTTTGAAATATTACTCCACTACATGAAACTGTAGTTACTAGTTATTGCATAGATTTGTATTATTATTAAATATGTTTTGAGTATAAAGTATAACAATTATACGATTGTATACTATTAACTTTCCGTCATAAAATAAGCAGAAAGTAGACATAGCTGTAGCATGAAAGTGAAGTCACATTTGTTGCTGGAAAACATTTTACAAAGGACATAATATATATACAGCATATTTTTTGTGGGAAAAACAGAAGTATAACTGAGCAGAAACTAATTGTTAGTTATTCTATATAATATTGTCATAGGCATATCTTTGAGCAACGGCTACCTGTGGAGGAAGCAGAGGAAGTTTGCCAACACTCACCTACGTTACTTTGGAGAGGGCCAGAAGGCACTGGAGAAGTACATTGAAGTGGAGTGCAGCTTCCTTTGTGAAGCTCTCAAAGAGGAGCAAGGCAAGTAGAGTTCGGGAATTCACTGAGTTGGGCTGTTTGTTGTGCACTGAAATCATTTCTATAGCAGGATTTCTTTTGACCTGAGTTAAATTTGACATCTTCACAGGAAGACCATTCAACCCACACTACACCATAACAAATTCAGTGAGCAATGTGATATGCTGTGTGGTCTTTGGGCATCGCTTTGAATACACTGATCCAAATTATCGCAAAATTCTGGAGCTGGACAATGAGGCTGTTGTGCTTTCTGGTTCAGCACAAGCACAGGTATTCCTTATGTAAACTATTGTAGTAATAACAAAATAAGATGTGTTGGTCTATTGCTGTTCTGAGAGACTGTCGCCATCACCAGCTGTATGATGCCTTTCCTGACTTGATGAAGCACCTGCCAGGGCCTCATCAGACTATCCAAAACAACTATAAGGAGCTTTTGGCATTTGTAAAGAAGGAAATAGAAAAGCACCAGGAGGACTGGAACCCTGAAGACCCTCGTGACTTTATTGATACATATCTGTCAGAGATGGAGAAGGTAATATGAAGGCATTTCTAACAAAGCTTATGAATCCTGTTAGGTCAAGAATTGCATGCTTTTGCATCCTTGAACAAAGTGAACAAAGCCAGCAGTTTCTGCTCAAAATAGATAGTTTAAAATTTAATTTATATTTACAACTAAAGCACATATCATTGTAAAGAAAAGAAACACACACACACACACACACACACACACACACACACACACACAC
>NW_024582426.1:20069-24556 GCF_018398535.1 Haplochromis burtoni | reverse complement strand
ACACACACACACACACACACACACACACACACACAAAGTTTTTTCTATGTTAATGTGAGAAAAATGTGAGAAAAAAATGTCAAGACATAAATGCTGCATTACACTTAGTCAGTGCTAATATGACTGGCAAACAGCAAGCCCAGCTTGATAATATATTAACTATATTTTATAAATTATTTTTTCCCTTTATCCCTAGTTTGCAAAGGTACACTATGACATCACAACAGTGTGATTTGTCAGTTGCAACTTTGATGCAGGAACAGCAACAGAATGGGTATATCAGACACACCAAACTGTAATACAAGCAAAAACTGGACTAAAAAAGATTTAGTCCAGTTTCAGTGCATTACTTGCTGATGAAATTTGTTTAGTTCTTCACCAAAATACCACTTTTAATTCCCTAAAGAATTATTATCAGTGTCACTTGAAAATTGATAAAATATCTAAATGCTTATATGAACCAGGAGTTTCAATTAGCCATGGTGGTGAATACTCTGAACATGCTTCTGGAGAGTACACCGGAAAATCCAATTAGTTCCCAAAATGTAAAAATATTGTGAAAAATGACATAAAGCTTACTTAAAATAACTAAGTTAGGGGAACTTATTCATTATGAGTACAATTTGTCAAGAAAATGTAAAACATGCTGTTAAATAATAATATATTTAGTGGTGATGTAAAATAGCCTAAATCAGCTCATCACTTTGAATAATGTCAGTACTTTTTTGTTACATTAGAAACAAATGGATCCCCAGGCTGGCTTCAACCTTGAAACACTGTCGTTATCCTCCCTTGACCTACTTGAGGCTGGAACAGAAACAACTGCTACCACCCTGCGCTGGGCCCTTGTAGTCATGCTGACCTACCCAGAGATACAGGGTCAGAGTCTAATCAATAACACTTAACATTGATGTATTTCAGTGAAGGACTGAGACTGTTGATGAGAGTTTAACCATGATGAGCAGTGAACTGTCTGTGTTAGTCCTTACTGTGCTTACATTTTCAGAGAAAGTCCAGGCAGAGATAGACAGAGTGATCGGACAGTCTCGCCTGCCCACCTTGGCTGACAGACCCAACCTGCCGTACACTGATGCTGTTGTCCATGAGGTCCAAAGGTTTGGAAATATTGCTCCCCTGGGATTCCCGAGACGTGCCACTAAGGACACTACACTGGGAGGATACTTCATTCCTAAGGTAAGTGACGATTTACCTGACTCACACAGAGATGGTTATTTCTAAACAGCTAATATCAAAAAGATTGTAAAACTTATTTTCAGGGCACAGCTACGACTATGATTCTTGCATCCGTGCTGTTTGACAAGAATGAGTGGGAGACTCCAGATGTCTTCAATCCTGAGCATTTCTTGGATTCACAGGGCCAGTTTCGAAAAAGAGATGCATTCTTGCCATTTGCAGCAGGTCATTTTAAATCTACTTTTTTTTTTTGTTCTTTAGCAACAATAATCAGAATTCCCATTTTAGAAAATGAGTGCCACCAAAAACAAATACTTCTGTTTGTCACCCCACAGGTAAACGTATGTGTCTTGGTGAGCCCCTGGCCAAAATGGAGCTGTTCCTTTTCTTTGCATCTCTGCTCCAACGCTTCACCTTCACTCCCATTCCTGGAGAAATGCCCAGCATGGATGGTGTGTTGGGCTTCACCCACACGCCTCAGGAGTTCAGGATGCAGGCAGCGCCTCGCTGATGTCATTCTATTCAAACATAAAGATCAATAAGCTGAACCTCTTTATGAGCATACTAGAAACCCAAAGAGAAGCAACACCTTTTATTATATATATTCTGACCTGCAACTGAAAAAAAGCAACTTTCTTAATGTAACTCTCTTTAAGTAGTCTTGAGGAATAGTTCTCCAGGCTTCTTAATAACATTCAAAAATCTATTTTTGATGTTGGCTGCCTTTTTAAAAAAATTGTCTAGAAGTTGTCGCAGTGTGCCTAACCCCTTATACTATCTCCTGTCACTGACTTTCAGTCGGGTTCTTAAGTAATTTACCTCAAGAATGACTTCTTGACATTGATTCTTCCACTATTTTGGAAAATCAGCAACCATATAACAAAAACCTTGATTTTGTTCAACAGCTATTTTATATACAGCTAGAGAACAAATATCATCAACAGCATAGTTTAAACTGGAGTGGCCACAGTGTAGTGATTAAGAGATTAAGGGATGGTGATTGTGGCAGGAAGGACATTTTGCGTAACAATTTGTTTTTTAAATTGGCCAAGTCAAATACACAAAACTACACTTTGATATCAAATATACAAAGCTACACTTTGATGCCAGGCTCATAGTCTAGTCGTGATCATTCTTTAAATATTTAGCATCTAAAACACATATTTGGTTCCATGAGACATTTCTTTTGAACTGTGTGTAATTATGAACACAAGATCCCATTCGATCATAGACAGAAGACAGGGCAAAATTCAAAAAATTCAAAAAAGTGAAAAATTCACACCTCGTAGATTAGACCAAAAAGTGGAAGATTTGTTTGTAAAAAATTAACTGATCTTCATATAACCTGGCATGCTGCAAATTGCTTTTACATGTGATTATATAGAAGACCCTGTATTTATGGGTATTAATTCAAATGTAGGAGTGCTGCTTTTCTATTTCCTGCTTATGTTTTTAAATGTATTAATCAACACATTAAGAAATAAAACAATTGCATACTACGTTCTTATGATTGTCATTTTAATGGTGGCTTTCATGGATTTAGTTGTTGTCTAAAAGCCTCCAGTTCATCAACTATGCAAGGGAGAATATGTGTTCCCCTTTTGATTACTTTGATCATTTAAATATATTTTGTTCCCATTATTATGTTAAATTTTGTTGAAAAGATTGTTTTTCATGTATTTTGGATAGGCAGAGAATTTTTTTGGTTGCGTGTCAGACACAGTAATCAAAGCCCGCCCTCAACCCATCACTGACATTTTGTTTGTTTTCCTGGAATTGCCACATGCACAACAAATGTAGAAAACTAGCTAAGTTGAGTTACTAGTTTATTTTATAAGTTGAGTTCCACTTGAAAGCCATTGACTTTAGGTCCTGGATTTTCAGAATTCAGTTCTGCAAGGTTTGTTCAGTCCCGCGCTGACATTAGAACCCCTTATTGTCTTTGTCAGGATGTGTATTTTGTGAAAAAGAAAGTCCACCTTCTTCCCGTTTAGGTATGAGAACAAAGTAAATTAAAAAAAATCACCTGGTTAATAGCAGGTTGTAAAATTAGGCAAATACAACCTAACATGAAAAACAACACATTACATACAGCAGTGACTCATCAGTTATTTAACAAACATTAAACTAAAATGCAGAAGCAGTTTGGAAAATTTCAAACATCTTTAGTGTTTCCAAATGAATTAAGAAGGTAAAGCTGGTGATCAAATGCACTTAGATGATCATCAGCAAGTATGACTATTTCTTAAAAAAAATAATTAAAAAAAAGCAGTTGTAGTACTTGTAAAGCATGAAATTATAATTTTGATGCTTTTATAATATTAATTAGAATATTAGGTAGTGTCATTCATTGAAAAGAAAATTAGTTGCCATAATCTTGAGTTCCACATGTTTACTCCTGACTAAATTTACTAATATGAATCCAGAATTACTTACTGAGGAATATTCTCCAGCATATTCTGTGATTTATCTACAGCATTGCAACCTTGGATGAAGAGGTTGATTTAAAGATAGTATTAGTCTTTCATGCTGATGGTGGATCCTGCTCTGTACAAACTCAGGGCCCTGTTACACAGGGCTTACTCATCTGAATCAGAGTCTGAAGACAATGAACAGACAAGGAGGCTCTTTGTCTTTGCTGGCTCCTTTGTGGTGAAATCTTTACACTGTTCCTGCAGGTCGGCCTCAAGGCTGGTCCAAACCTCTTCTCGCGAGAGAGGGTGAGATGTCGGCTGATCACCTGTGCTGACCCTAAACCGAGCAGTCAAAAGAAGAGGAAAAAGACGAAAATTGTTTAATATTATAACAACACCAAGCACTGGTACTGTGGATGTTTGTTTGTGATCACTGACTGGCGTTACTGTACTACAAAGTCATTATTTAACTTTTTAAAAGTAAATTGTGATATTTGGATTTACACATACATATTTAATCTAGAAAACTATTTTAGTGAGTTCCAGTTGAAAGCCACTGTCTTCCGCTAATTTCCCTATTTGTAAGTCCTGGATTTGCAGGTCTCAGTTATATTATGTACAATGTGAAAGCTACAATGCACAGTTTCAGAGTTTCATTTGTTCTTAAATCTAGTTTAGAAAGCTCTAGACAATGTTGAAGAAAGGCATCTAGCAGATAGTGGTGCTATATGTTTGACAACGCCAAAATAGATTTTGAGACAAGATGGGCACCTTAAAATATCTGTTAAACTACAACATTTTTTATTCATATACATCTGAAAAATTAGATTTTTTAAGACCATTTTGTATACCAGTCTAGTAATTCATTAAAAACTGTAA
>NW_024582426.1:19089-20049 GCF_018398535.1 Haplochromis burtoni | reverse complement strand
TTAAACTACAACATTTTTTATTCATATACATCTGAAAAATTAGATTTTTTAAGACCATTTTGTATACCAGTCTAGTAATTCATTAAAAACTGTAATGTAAAGTGTAATAAATATATTTGCTTTACCAAATTACTTTGTTATTTGCCTCATACTAACAAGCTGTGCACATCACATGAGCTATTTTGCTAGCTTCAATTCTTTAATAGCTTAATTCAGTATGCTAATCTTTTGTCAGAAACCAAAATTAAGATATTGTGTTGGACCACTAGAGGGCTCCACTCATAACCAGTGTTGAGGAAGTGTGTTGCTGTGTTTTGTGGCGCGATGTGTTCAGTTGAAGTTGGGAGAGGAATAAAGAAGAAAGATACAGATACAGAAAGGGTGCTCTTCATAGAGGACTCACGCTCTGGGAGACGTTTTCTCGTGGACTCCGGCTCCCAGAAGAGCCTCCTTCCCCTGACCGTTGCCGACAGGCTAGCAGCAAACTGCGGGCTGCAGCTCATTGCAGCTAATGGCTCTCCCATCACAACGTTTGGGAAAAGGTTGGTGACTGTTTGTTTTCATGGCCAGGATTTCCAGTGGAACTTTGTTGTTGCCGCTAGCTCTGTACCTATCTTAGGTGCTGATTTTCTGTGTGCCCATGGACTGCTTGTCGATGTTGCTAACAGACGTTTAATTGATGATCTCTCATTTTCTTCGCTACCCTGTTTTACTCGTGCAGCCGAGCCCCTGATTCGGGCTAATGTAGTGACCACCAGTAATGCTTTTCAGCGTTTGCTTTTAGAGTTTCCATCGCTCTCTGTCCCTAATTTCTCTAGCATGGTAACGAAGCACGGGGTTGAGCATTATATTCCCACGGTCGGGCCCCCGGTATACAGGTGCGCACGCCGCCTCAACCCCGCAAAACTGTCCGTCGCTCGGGAAGAGTTTGCAGCCATGGAGCACCTTGGCATTGTACAG
>NW_024582426.1:16683-18313 GCF_018398535.1 Haplochromis burtoni | reverse complement strand
AGGACCCAAGAGCAGACAGAGGCGAGGGCACAAAACTGGACTTAACAGCAAAGTAACTGAGGGAAAACCTGAACATAGACTGGGAAACTATGACTTACTATGGCTGGGAAACTCTGACAAGGGGTAGGGGAGATAACACTGACACTGAACACAGCAAGACTGAGGACTAAATACACACATGAGGTGATCAGAGGAAGTGGAGACACATGAGGACACAGCTGACACATATAACCTAATGACAGGACAGGGGACGTGAAACTAAATGCAATGAACAAAAAACAGAGGACTCTTTCAAAATAAAACAGGAAACATGATGAGACAGACCAAACAACATGGGCTTGACAACATGAGACGTGGAACGCAAAGGGCAAATGAGACTAAGATCCAGGGGAAGGGGAAATGAGGAGCTCCAATAAACAGAACTAAGGCTGAACAACTTAGGGGTTTAAGAGAGGTGGATGAGCTTAACCCAAACAATAAATGACAAAACACAAAGACTCAAGTTCTAACTAATGCAAAAACAAGAACTTAACATATCCCCATACTAAAAACAGAAATACACAATATATAATGAACTCAAAATGCTGGGTCACAGACCCACCCATGACAGCTGGAAGATGTAGTTGGCCTTAAAGGCAAAGTTCTTTTATGGTTTAAATCGTATCTAGCAGACAGATCCTTCTCTGTCACCATGGGGAAATACTCTTCCTCTTCTGCCCCGGTTAACTGTGGTGTGCCTCAGGGATCCGTATTAAGCCCTACGCTGTTCTCCCTGTACATGCTGCCCTTGGGACTCATCTTTAAAAAACATAACATATTCTACCACTGCTATGCGGTTGATATCCAAAGCTACCTTCCTCTAAACTTGGATGCCCCATCTCCTCTCTTGCCTTTGTTTGACTGTCTGCGAGAGGTTTAAAATTGGCTATCCCAGAATTATCTTGTCTTAAATGAAAGCAAAACAGAAATGATTATTTTTGATAGCCACATTCCCCAGGGCCAGCTAACCAATACACTGGGGTCTTTCACCAGCCACCTCTCTCCTTCTGCCAGAAATCTTTGAGTACTCCTGGATAGTTCTTTTAAATTAGAGAAGAAATCCACTGTGGTAAAAACTAGCTTTTAACAATCATGGCAAATTTTCAAAGCTAAGCCCTATTTACCACATAAAGAACTCAAAAAACTCATCCATGCCTTAATCACTTGCAGATTGGACTATTGCAACACTCTTTACCTGGGCCTCCAACTCTCCCTCCTTCAGCGCCTGCAATCAGTTCAAAATGCGGCAGCTGGCCTCTTAACCGGCTCTAGAAGACATGAGCACGTCACCCCCATACTCCCTAACTTGCACTGGCTTCCTGTCAAATATCACACTGATTTCAAAATCCTTCTGCTCACTTTTAAAATTCTAAAAAACTTGGCCCCTAGCTACCTAACTGATCCCCTTGATCTGTACAACCCAAAGAGAGCACTAAGATCCTCCAGCCAACTGCTTCTAATGCAACTAAGGCCTCGTTTAAAAACCAGAGGTGACCGTGCTTTTGCCATTGCCACCCCTAGACTCTGGAATAATCTCCCAGTTGATATCCGTACATCGGAATCAATTCAATCATTCAAATCACGCTTAAAA
>NW_024582426.1:7361-16663 GCF_018398535.1 Haplochromis burtoni | reverse complement strand
GGAATCAATTCAATCATTCAAATCACGCTTAAAAACACACCTGTTCAACTTAGCTTTTGAAGCATATAAGTTCTACTTTCATTCTGCCTGCACTACACCATGTAATGTAATTTTAATTGTAACTGTACTATTTGTTAATTGTTCTACCCGCTTGGCGGTTTTATTGTGAAGCACTTTGATGTACACTAGTCTTTTAAATGTGCTATAGAAGGGGATGGATGGCAAGGGAAGTGTACAAAAATGGAAAACAGTTTCAGACAGTAGATGCCCTTCGTGTGGCCATCACCACTTGGAGAAATGTTCCCACTAATCTCATGGAAGCACTAGCGTCAAGCATTCCGCAATGAATTTTTGAAGTGATCAACAATAATAGTGGAACTATTCATTACTGAGTTCATGTTTGAAACTTTAATTTCTGTTTTAGAGGAGTTTACGGGGTTTTTTTGAGGTGCGGTCCTAAACTTTTGATCAGCTGTAAAACAGTCTGTTTCTGTTGTTTTCAATAAATTACACGCTCAAAAAATGTTTTGTCTCACTCCCATTTCTTTTTGTTGCATGTTGAAGCTCTACTTGGAACCTTCTTAGGATCCAATCATGCAAAATTTGAGTTTTTGCCATTTTTCAAGTGGACTTAAACTTATTTTTCAAGTGGACTTTTGATCGGGACTGTATAAATCTTTACTACCATTTCAACTTGGTTGTCAGCACCGGAATAATCACTGCCAAGAGTAGAAATAACACTTGATTTTGTGTGGTTCATTCATTTGTCTAATATATTTTTGATTAATTTGTTGGTGATTGTAGAAGAGGTCTATCAATACAAGAAAACTTGTATGATTTCAGTCAGTATTTAAATAAATTCAATAAGACAAATTTTTTAAATGGAGTTTATTGGGGTTATAGTGACTTTATTCATTTATATAAAAAAATAACATTTTGCCACTGAACTTGGACTTAGAGAAAATACTTTCACACTGGCATTGAGGAGACAGAGGTGCAGCAAGCATGTGTAGGCCTTGCTTATAGATAAAAATAAGCAGAGTTTTATCCACACATCAAACATTTTTGTGAATTTAAAAACAAAGGATAATATCTGAAGTCCTTTGTGTTAAGAAAAACTCAAGTGTTTCACAATAAAACAAGAAATAAAAGCATGGCAACAATTAGGATTGTAACATGCATATAGTGTCTCAATATGTAAAATTTTCATTAAATCTTTGGTGGTCCCATAAAGCTTGTGGAGTTTCAGTTTATTCATAGTTGTGTTTGCCCGACATGACATCAGCGAGGCACTGCCTGCATCCTGAACTCCTCAGGGGAATTGTTGAAACCCAACACACCCTCCAAGCTGGGCATTTCTCCAGGAACAGGTCTGAAGGTGAAGCGTTGGAGCAGAGATGCAAAGAAAAGGAAGAGCTCCATTTTGGCCAGGGGCTCACCGATGCACACACGTTTACCTGTGGGAAACAGAAGTTTTTATCCTGCTAACCCTTGATATCAAATGTACTCTTAATGGAAACCTAATTACACGCCATAAAATTACCTGCTAAAAATGGCAAGAAAGCATCTCTTTTTTGAAATTTGCCCTCTGAGTCCAAGAAATGTTCAGGATTGAAGACATCTGGAGTCTCCCACTCATTCTTATCAAACAGCACAGATGAAAGTATTGTAGTAACAGCTGTGCCCTGAAATAGAGTTATTAGATGTTGTTATTAGCTATTTATAAATAATTGACACACTTATGAATTGAATTTCTGACTCAGTCTGGTAAATAATCCCTTACCTTAGGAATGAAGTATCCTCCCAGTGTAGAATCTTTACTGGCCATTTTTGGTAATCCCAGTGGAACAATATTTCCAACCCTCTGGGTCTCGTGGATAACAGCATCAGTGTAGGGCAGTTTGGGCCTATCGGTCAAGGTGGGCAGGCGAGACTGTCCAACTACTCTGTCTATCTCTGCCTGCACTTTCTCTGAAAGGGGAAACAGTAACAACTAAAAGTCATCACAATATGCCATATTATTAACTGAAGTAAAAGTGGTCCCAAATATTAAAAACAAATGTCAGCAGCAGGTTTGCTATAACAACAATTTCTGATGCAGTATTTATATTTAATTGGTGTTGTGTGAAAATGAGGCTCTGAACCAACGATGTCTAACTTTCTTGGGAAAAAAAAAATGCCTCGATGCCCTTCCGGTCTACACCTCCTTCACTTTCATCTTTGGAGACTATTACACAAGGAAAGGAGTTGGGAAATTGAAGGGGGATTGTTTAATAAGGGACTAACCCTGTATTTCTGGGTAGTTGATCATAAATACTAGAGCCCAGCGTAGAGTGGTGGAAGATGTTTCTGTCCCAGCCTCAATCAGGTCAAGGGTACAAGCCAGAAGTGTTTCAGTATTAAAGCCAGCACGAGGATCCTCTTTTTTCTAATGTAACAGAAAAATACAGACATTATCCACAGTACTGGGCTCATTTAGCTAATTTACATTATTACCAGTTAATCTCATGATCATAAGGATTGTGATTTTTGATTAATGGATTCATTTGGGTGGCTGAAGTCTCAGAAACTTTTAAAAGACTTCTTTTGAATGCCAATAGGGATCTGCTAGTGGCCAGCAATGACATGAACATGATGAATTGTTATGGTTTACATGAACATATGCCCCCATGGCTATTGTTGCTTTTTTGTTTTTGTTTTTTTAATAAAGTGAACATAACAGGATTCCTTTTTGTGTTACCTTCTCCATCTCTGACAGATATGCATCAATGAAATCACGAGGGTCATCTGGGTTCCACTCTTCCTGGTGCTTTTCAATTTCTCTGTTTAAGAAAGTCATGATCTCCTTGTAGTTGGCATGGACAGTCTGGTGAGGTCCTGGCAGGTATTTCATCAAGCCAGGGAAGGCATCATACAGCTGGTGAGGATGATAAACTCTTAGTAAAAGACCAACAAGAATATCATAAGCGATCATCACATTGTAGTTTAAACAACGAGCACCTGTGCCTGAGCTGAACCAGCAAGCAGAAGGGCATCATTGTCCAGCTCCAGAATTTTGCGAAAGCTCGGATCAGTGTATTCAAAGCGATGTCCGAAGACCACAGAGGAGATGATGTTACCCACTGCATTTGTCATGATGTAGTGGGGGTTGAATGGTCTACCTGGGAAGATGTCAAATTCTACTCAAATCAATAGAAATCCTGCTACAAAAATGATTTCAGTGCACAGCAATCACTTGAGTCATGTGAATTCCTGCAGCCTACTTGCCTTGCTCCTCCTTGAAAGCTTCACAAAGAAAGTTGCACTCCACTTCAATGCACTTCTCCAGTGACTTTTGGCCTTCTCCAAAGTAACGCAGGTGAGTGTTGGCAAACTTCCTCTGCTTCTTCCAAAGATAACCGTTGCTCATAGATATCCCTTGGAGATCATTATATTAAGTTAATAATAAGGAAGCCTTTGCACGGATGTACATTTTGTAGGGGACTGAGTACAATGTGAGCCAAAACAAAATGAAGTTATCATTAAGGACTATGTGACAGGCAAGGCAAGACCCAATTGCAAGACTCGGAGACAAAAGGGTAAACTAAAAGAGGCAGCTTTATTGCTGTAGCTTATACACTTGAAAATACAAAAAACTCAGGTGAGAAAGAAAACTAGAAACTTAAGGAACTGATGAATTAGGAAACTAATGACATGGAATTCCAGAAGACAGCTAGAGAAGCCGACACCACAGAGAACAGAGGGAGACGCAGACAGTATGCACGCAGGAGGAGGAGATTGGGGTAGAGTGGACACACCTGAAGAACACAGCTGAACAGAATCTGAAGATATGAAAGACTGGTGAGTTAAGGGAACAAAACACAGAGAGATGAACATGGAAACATTAAGGGAGAAAACAAACAGAGAGGACTAAAGAAAGTATTAACTGGACACAAACAGAACAAACGTGAAGAAACCAGAATTGAAGAACTACAGTATAACTAATAAACCCATCCGCACAGGAAACTAACATACTCAGGAACTAGTTCATAATTATCTTATTATGAAATAATAAATAGGTCCAAAATGAAACTCAAAAACTGGGTCCAAGACCCAGGACTGTAACAGCACTAAAAAATAATTTCATTATATTTTTACATTTGATATGCTTTTTCAGGGTTTGTTTTGAGAATTGGGCCATACAGAGACGTGATATAATGAGGATGTACAGGTATTGATCATTTCTAGTTTGATGACAATCTAATACAGCTTAAGACTTGGGGAAGGAGGTTGGTACAGCAAAAAATATAGGCAATAGCACATGTTTACATGCACGTGTTTTAACTACTCACCTAAGCCCTTTAATACAACATGGAAAAGGGGGATGATTGGTCGATTAACAAAGCTGTCCAGCTGGTTGACAAGAGCCTCTTTGACCATTTTATATCCTGCAACAAACACCATCCTCTCACTGCCCCTCCTCAAACTGAACACGGGGCCGTACTTCTGAGCCAGCTGCATTTAGAAATAAATCAAGAGAAATGTTTCACAGTTGGCATTCCTTTAGAAGTAAAGACTTTTTGTCAGATTAAAAACCCTTCAAGTGGTAGACAATAACATAAACACAGTATTGAAAAGGATCTGAGCTGGAGTTACTAATAACTCCCTGAAACTTTTAAAGGTTTTTAAAGTTGAAGTCCTGCTATTATCTGTTGTTTTTCCATGTGCGCATTATATTGGCCAGTGTACTACGTGTACACTAAATTGCACTGTAAGGATCTTCTCCTCCTCACCTCATGCATTGTTTTGTAGTCTACTCCAGTGAAGATATTTCCTAGCAGAGGCACAGCCCAGGGTCCTGGTGGAAAGTTGCGAGGCCTCCGGTTTCGTATTACATCACTTAAAATTAACAATACAAAACTGAGAAAAAACCAACTAGTAAAATTCATACAATCGAAGAAAGCTTGAAAAATCATGGTTGAAGTATCAGAAATCCCTCTGCAGAGAAACAGTGCGGCCCAGCAAAGAATGCTGTGGTATGTGTGGTGTTATCATCAGGCTGCAGAGTGCTCAGGAAAAAGAGGCCCCAAACATGTTACATAACACAAATGGACTCTTGGGAACTGTCGGAAGCTGGAATTTGAACTATTCCAGCTGAGTGATGACTGTGAGCTTGTGTGTTAAATGTTACCATAAATGAGACTATTACAAGGTAAATCAAAGTTTGTTTGTTTGGGTTTTTTCAGAATTTTTTCACATCTGGAAAGTATGATATTTCACAGTTCACAATTATAAGGTGAAAGGTCATCTTGGGGTAGTCAGCTGGTAAAGCAAACAGTTATGAATGCTGGGGTTCTTGTAACTTCATTCATTTGTATTAAGAAATTATATTTTTGCCACTGTCGATTTGTCTTTTTGGAAATAATCTTTTTGGCTTTGGAGAAACCCTTTTCACATTGGCACTGAGGAAGCAGGGCTGCACAAGTATTCCACAGCAAGCCTGAATAGCTCAACACTCAAAATTCAGACATCATCACTGACACCATTCGCCCTTAGAAAAAACTAGCCTCGATACCCTTGATAAAAAACAACCTAGGGTTCTTGACATATGCTGCAAAGCCTCAGCACAGAGTTAACCATCACTAGTTCGAGGTTGCAATGAAAGACCAAATTGGCGGATGTTGCCAAATAGCCATGGGTTTTAGTTTCCTTAGGTCCTATTTAACATTCTAAGTTTGTCGTTATATTGTTTTCTGTTGGGTCTAAAGTCACACCCCGCTGATCCCAGAACTTATTCTCGTGAAAGAAAAACAAGGCAACAGCGATCGATCGTTTTACTTGCAAGGGAGGCCTTGTCGGTATCTCAGCTCATCATAAATGACCTCGACGACGGCCCCCTCTCGCTCCCTTTTATTGACAACGTTCACACAATAAACAATAGTTTACAACACATACCTTCCCCCGTAACCCCCCTTGGTTACAAAGACAAGGCACTGTGTGTGTGTGTGTGTGTGTGTGTTATGTGAGAATGTGTGTGTGACCCTGCTGATCAAAGGGTCATATAACATAAAAGCACAGCAGGAACATCCTTGGTCATAAAGAGGGTAGTCTCCCCCACACCCTAGATGGTTCACCCTAGATAACACAGTGAAGCCATACAAAGGGGAGGAAGTTTGCCAACATCAAACAAGGGTGTTCCTGTGATAAAAACACTATCACCCCCCCTCCCAGAATCTTAAGGATCTGGGGAGGGGAGGACAGAAAGAATACTTTAAAACTATGTACAAATGGTAAACATAAAAATGACAAACATTTAATATTTCAACTTAACATTTTCCTTTTCTTTTGTGGTACATACCATCAGTCTAAGTGGCTTTGTTATATATGGCGTTATTTTTGTGCCATTATTCTCAGTGCAAGTAAAGAAATTTTGAGTGCACGTAAAAAATTTTTTGAGCGCATGTAAAAACCATTTGCAGATGCACAAAAATAACGCCATAGTTATAAGCATTTGTGAATAAATTGGACATCAGGTGAAGATAATTCCTGTCTTCAAGTGTTCTTCCTTCACTGCATCTGTATCCCTCTTACAGGGAGCCACAGTGTATGCCACAAGGAACCTTCTGCCGGATGTAGCTAAGAAATACAGACCCAGAGGGAAGCTGCTTTGCCCGCCCAAGAAAGACTCTTCAACAATATGAAAGAAATGAAAGAAACTGATTTAAATAAGTTTTTAAAGCTCACCACACCAACTCATATTTTTTTCCTTTTCAACCAGAGCAAAACAACTCCTTTAACTCTCACCCACTTCAACTGTGCAAACAGGGAACTCAAGGTCCAAAGCAGTTTGGGCATGAAGTTTAACTGGATATTGAAAAGCATTTATAGAACACCTTTCTAATCTTACTGAGCACTCAAAGCATTTCAGTATGTTTAAAGTGTTTCATTTTATGGTGTCTTGTCACTATTCTCTCCTAAAGCCTGTAAGAGTTATTTAGTCATGACCCAAAGACACGCTGTGATGTATTTGTAACAGAAAATAATTTTACATTTAAAGGAATAAGACTCATTTTAAATTTGCTCAGTAAATTGATTCTGGCAGCCATTTTTAGAATTAATTCTGCTGTGAATTCTAGCATTCACATACTAGATTCTATACTAGATTTGTATTCAGTATTACACAATCACTTATCTATCTGTTGATAGGTAACATGTAATCTTTTGCAGTCCAGAGAAATTTGTTTTATCATGAAAGGAAATTGCATTTCTAATAGTTGTAAAAAGATGCAAAGTTCACAGAACAGTTTGATTGGCAAAGAATTGTAAAGTCTAATAGATAAAAATAGATAAAAAGGGCAGTTTTATCCACATGTCATCAAACTTTCTTTTTGTTAATTTAATTTCAATACAACATATATTTAAATAATTTGCCTTATTATAGATAAAGTTACTATTAGCTTATGGCATCATGTGGCACCTAATTTTCAGTCAGTTGCTATAATGCATGCACATTATTTTTTCAAGGTTGTCTAACCATTATTATGTATTATGTAAGCAAACTTTATTGTTTTATATAGCACTTTTCATAGAAAAAACTCAAAGTGCTTCACAGTAAAAGACAAGAAATAAAAGTACAACAACAGTTAGCACTGTGACATGCACATTGTGTCTTACTATGTGAAATGTTCGTAAAATGTTTTACAGAGTATATTTTCTGTGTTTCTAGTATGCTTTTTCTGTATGCTGTGATTTGGTGATCCCATAAAGCTTGTGGAGTTTCAGTTTATTCATCTTTGTGTTTGCATGGCATGACCTCAGCGAGGCACTGCCAGCATCCTGAACTCCTCGGGAGAGTAGGTGAAGCCCATCACACCCTCCAAGCTGGGCATTTCTCCAGGAACAGGAGTCAAAGTGAAGCGTTGGAGCAGAGATGCAAAGAAAAGGAAGAGCTGCATTTTGGCCAGGGGCTCACCGATACACACACGTTTACCTGTGGGAAACAGAAGTATTTATCCTGCTGTTCATTTTGCTATCAAATGTACTCTTAATGGAAACCTAATTACACGCTATAAAATTACCTGCTGAAAATGGCAAGAAGGCATCTCTTCTTCGAAATTTGCCCTCTGAGTCCAGGAAATGTTCAGGATTGAAGACATCTGGAGTCTCCCACTCATTCTTATCAAACAGCACAGATGAAAGTATTGTAGTAATAGCTGTGCCCTGAAACAGTGTTATCAGATGTTGTTATTAGCTATTTATAAATAATTGAAAGACATATGAAATGAATGTTAATTTCTGGCTCAGTCTGGTAAATAATCCCTTACTTTAGGAATGAAGTATCCACCCAGTGTAGAATCTTTACTGGCCATTTTTGGGAATCCCAATGGAACAATATTTCCAAACCTCTGGGTCTCGTGGATAACAGCATCAGTGTAGGGTAGGTTGGGTCTGTCGGCCAAGTCGGGCAGGCGAGACTGTCCGACTACTCTGTCTATCTCTGCCTGGACTTTTTCTGAAAGGGGAAACAGTAACGACTAAAACAGACAACTTAATAACCATCATAGTCAGACTGGTCTAAAATCTATATTCTTCAGGCTGTTCTCATTTTTCTTGTTTGTGCCTGCCCATCTGTCCCCCCTCATCCTGCTTGTGACCTAAAATCTCATGACAATACACCAATGGTTTACAATTCTTAAAATGCATTTGACAGACAGAAAAAAGGGAGTTCTCTCCTTTGGAGTTACAGTCAAGGATGCAAAGGCGTATCCATTATGAAAGTGGCCCACCTAGAATTTAACCCACAAATTCTTCTTGGAGGAGGAAACCATCCTTTATTTGCTTTCAGCTGTTTAAGATTCTCAAGCTTTTTGACCTTCACTTTTTCTTCATGCGATGATAAAGGAGAGTTGAAAGCAGGGATTGAAGATATGCAATCTGGGATGTGAGAAAGGGGGATAGAGTAATAAGTTACCAACCCTGTATTTCTGGGTAGTTCATCATAAATACTAGAGCCCAGCGTAGAGTGGTGGAAGCTGTCTCTGTCCCAGCCTCAATCAGATCAAGGGTACAAACCAGAAGCGTTTCAATATTAAAGCCAGCATGAGGATCCTCTTTTTTCTAATGTAACAGAAAAATACAGACATTATCCACAGTACTCGGTTCATTTTGGCAATTTACTTTATTACTAGTTAATCTCATGATCATAAGGATTGTGTTTTTTGATTAACTGATTCATTTGGGTGGCTGAAGTCTCAGAAACTTTTGAAGGACTTCTTTTGAATCTAAACACAGTTCTGGCACATTACAAATGTGACCTATTAGTG
>NW_024582426.1:0-5577 GCF_018398535.1 Haplochromis burtoni | reverse complement strand
TTTCCTAGCAGAGGCACAGCCCAGGGTCCTGGTGGAAAGTTGCGAGGCCTCCGGTTTCGTATTACATCACTTAAAATTAACAATACAAAACTGAGCAAAAACCAACTAGTAAAATTCATACAATCGAAGAAAGCTTGAAAAATCATGGTTGAAGTATCAGAAATCCCTCTGCAGGAGAAGCAGTGCGATCCAGCAAAGAGTGCTGTGGTATGTGTGGTGTTATCATCAGGCTGCAGAGTGCTCAGGAAAAGCGGCCCCAAACATGTTACATAACACAAATGGACTCTTGGGAACTGTCAGAAGCTGGAATTTGAACTGTTTCAGCTGAGTGATGACTGTGAGCTTGTGTGTTAAACATAGATGCGTAAAAGATATATTATTAGTTGGTTTTTTTTGGTTTCACAATAACTTATTTTGTGGTGTATTTTCAAAATGCTTCACACTTGAAAAATGTCAGTATTACACAGTTCACAATTATGAAGTGAAAGGTAATGCGGGGGTGGCCATCTGGTAAGATAAACAATTCAGGCAGGAAGTAGTAATGAGGAAAGAGGCAAAACTCTTCCAAAGTTCATTCAGGAACAGCTCAACTAACAGCTCAAAGAATACAAAAGCTCTGCTTCAGTGAGTACTGAGACTGAAAACCCAGCAGTGCTCGATGGGGAGTCAACATATGGAGGAAACAGATTAGATGATCCATTAAAGGCTCGGTAATTCTCATATGTTGTATTTGTTCTCGTTTCATGTGCACAAGGTTAAATGTCCATGTATAACTCATCACACAAAAATAAAAACAATCATGTACTACACATTTTAGAATCTAAAGGGCAAGAATGAAAGATAGGTAAAGCTTGGATACAAGTATAATAATGAGTCGAGTGAGGACAGAATTAAAGATATAGTTTTGAAGAAGCAGTACAAGAAAGGCAAGCTAAACATGTTTTTTATAAGTATGCCATCTCAATGACTGTATCTCCACTTTTCAGCATTTTTGTGTTTGACTACCTCCAGATTTTATACAGAATTTATGATCCTGCTTCTGGTTTTCTTTGGAGTGCCACATGGAAGAAATTATTCTTTCCCTGTCGAAATTTTTTGTTTTTTGTTGTTTTTTGTTTTGATTCAATTCAATTCAACTCAATTTTATTTATATAGCGCCAAATCACAACAAAAGTCGCCTCAAAGTGCTTTATATTGTACAGTAGATACAGAGAAAAACCCAACAATTATATGACCCCCTATGAGCAAGCACTTTGGCAGCAGTGGGAAGGAAAAGCTCCCTTTTAACAGGAAGAAACCTCCGTCAGAACCAGGCTCAGGGAGGGGCGGGGCCATCTGCTGTGACTGGTTGGGGTGAGAGAAGGAAAACAGGATAAAGACATGCTGTGGAAGAGAGACAGAGGTTAATAACAGATATGATTCAATGAAGAGAGGTCTATTAACAAATAGTGAGTGAGAAAGGTGACTGGAAAGGAAAAACTCAATGCATCATGGGAATCCCCCGGCAGCCTACGTCTATTGCAGCATAACTAAGGGAGGATTCAGGGTCACCTGGTCCAGCCCTAACTATATGCTTTAGCAAAAAGGAAAGTTTTAAGCCTAATCTTGAACGTTTTGGCCTTTTAAGGGTGGAAAATGTTACGTGTGGAACACAAACACTGTTAAATCGTAAAAACGAGTCAAACTACCAAAACGTTTGTAAAGTGCCCACATTACAGGTTGTTCCAAATATTGGTGAGACTGTCAGATGTGTGTACAAAGCTGCAAACAGAGCCTGTTTGAATCCTATTAATAAAACTATACTGGTTTTTTAAATGCTGGACCATAAATCTTGCATCATATACACATGCCATTTTTCTGTTAACTGCGCTCCCAATGTCTGTGATCATTATTATTTAGAAACTAGTAATAAAGGATTATGGCTTGTTATGTGTCCTTAATTAATTACTTAGCATGCATTACGAGAATGCTAGCATTTTATGGCCACAATCACCTTCTCTGTATTAAAAACTTTTATTTTTAATTTAAGCACGTTTTTCTAAAACACAAATTAAAATTGGCATTTTACTTTAGCTGTTTAGCTTAATTTAAGCGTAATTATTGAAGACTATTTTGCTGATACTCTTTGAAATGTCTGGTGAAGTGTCCAAGTGTTTCCAATTTTCTACTTTGACAGTATAAAAAAGGTGTAACAGCCATAATCTCTGCTGTGTTTGTGCTATTATGGTTGTATTGTTTTTGGTCATAGCTTTGCCACTGCTGGAGGGAAAACAGTTGTAAAGCAAGAAACTCGTTATAGTGAAGCGAATCTGACTGATAAAAGTTCAAACTGCTTTTTAACCCTCTCACTGTTGCTTTATGCTAGTTTTTTTCTTCTTCTATTTTCTAATGTTCCTCTTTATTTTACAGGTAAATTTTGATGAGGCCTCTAATAACCTTACTGAAGAATATTGCTGGTTTAGGTGGAATTTCTAACTACCTGATACAGAGGCAGGTTATATTGTCAAGTGGTTTCCCAACTCAGGATTTGGACCTCTAAAAGTGTCAAAGTCAGATTAATGTAGTGGAGCAAATACATTAAATATTTCACCAAAATGTTGTGCTGTTTAATCATAGTGACCACAAAAAGAAGGGCCATTATAAGGAGTGTGCATGAATTTAAAAAAGCATCTTTCCCATATATATTTTAAAAGTATCATGATGTGACTGTCTAGTCAATGGTCTCTCATAGGTCAGTCGTGTATAGGAAGAGAAACTGTGTGGAATGTGTAATCACCCTCCTCCACCCTGCAAATCCATGCACACAGTCTCACATTGTTTACTGTGTCTCCAGAGAGTTCAGGACAAAAATGCTGGGGCAGACATTCTCCGACTGACTGTGCTCTCTACTTAAAACACCACGCTCTAGTTACACAATCAACAAGTGATGGTGTAAGTTACATAAAACTGTGCATTTGTGCGCATGCGTGTAATTTGAAGCGCTGATGTGAGGAAACTCTTTCTGGATGTGGACAGTAAAAAGCAAACTTCCTTATCCTGATTGTGTTTGTCCTCTGTTTACTTGTAGCGGGATAGATGAAGAGAAGATATGGAGTTGATATACAAGGTTCTCGGCTTGGAGTGGATAGATGGCAAAATTATTTTAATATTTTTGACTGTTTCTCTACTGTTGACAGATTTTCTGAAGAACAGAGTGCCAAAAAACTTTCCTCCTGGACCCTGGGCTCTTCCTTTCATTGGTGACCTTCATCGTATCCAATCTACCAGACTCCACCTGCAGTTAACAGAGGTATGAGTCCATTCCTAAATAAAATTTAAAGTTATTATATTATAATAAAATTAAAAAACATTTGAAAATTGAAAAAAAACCCCTTCATTAAACCATACAGAGTTCACTTGCAGCTGACTGACTAATAATAAAAGCAGAAAAACAATGTGAAAGGAAACAAACATGTGAAATGAATCACTGGAGTGCAAGGAGGCATAATTTACACCGAAGTAGACAGAGTCGTTATTTAGCTTGTATAGAAATACTTTGTATTTGTATTGCATTTGGCTTCCTCCTGTGCCCATGTGGGTAAAGTGAAGGGTTCAATAAACCTAAGAGGTTCATTGATCCCTTCACTGAACTGGTATTTATTGCTCACAAGTTTAGCTATTTAACTGAATATTAACTTAAAGGCCTCATTACAGGTAGGCTAACACCTGATATAGTGACATTTTCATAACTATAGGAACTTGTCTTAATGCCAAAGCTGTTCTGAATTCCCCACTCTGCTGAATGCAGAATGAGAATATTTTATTAATCTCAGAAGAAATTAACTGTGGCCTACTAACTTACAGCAGTTCTGATATTAAGTAAAAAACCACCAAAACCTTTTTCTTATATAAATTGCAAAATATGAATATATATAATATATACTACTCCTACTTTCATCTCCGTAATAATAACCGCCTTCGTCCCTCACTCACTCCACACAGTACCACCATACTTGTCAATGCTCTTGTCACATCTCGTTTAGATTACTGTAATTCTCTTCTCTATGGTTTACCTTCTTAATTTCTCCATAAATTGCAGTTAGTTCAAAATACAGCTGCTTGTATTATTTCCAGAACTAGATCCACTGAACATATAACACCTGTTCTTAAACAGCTCCATTGGCTTCCAATTCACCTCCGTGTCAATTCCAAGATCCTGCTTCTCACTTACAAAGCGCTTCGTAACCTAGCTCCTCCATATCTATCCGATCTTCTCCATACATGCTCCCCCCCGTACACTCCGCTCTTCTTCAGCTTCCCTTCTGTTGGTTCCACCTGCTCACCTGACTACCATTGGACTCAGAGCCTTTAGCTGTTTTGCCCCAAGACTTTGGAATGCACTTCCACTTGTTCTCCGGATCACACACTGTCTCACCACTTTTAAATCATGTCTCAAAACTCATCTATTTAGAATTGCATACACCTGATCTGTCTTAGTCCATTTTTACCTGCTCAGTTTTTATATTTGCCTTCATACGTTTATGACTGTTTATGTCTAAATTTTATTTTACCATGTTTATTATATATACATATATTTTTTAATGTTTTTTTATGGTATTGTTCACGTGTTATTGTAAGGTGACCTTGAAGGCACCTATAAATAAAATGTATTATTGTTGTTACTATTATTATTATTATTATTATTATTATTATTATTATTATTATTATTATTATTATTATATATAGCCTCCTCAGAATGTATCTTGCTCCAAAAACAACAATATACTGTCCTGTCTGTGTTCAGTTTGCAGAGAAATATGGAAACATTTTCAGCCTTCGACTCTTTGGTGGTAGGATTGTGGTCGTTCATGGCTACAAACTTGTGAAAGAAGCCCTGGTTCACCAAGGAGAAGACTTCGTGGATCGCCCAATTATACCCTTATTTGAATCAATTATTGGGAATAAAGGTAGTGTTTGCATTTTTCCCTCCAAAATTCCAAAAACTTGATTGAACTGATCACATCAGGTCTAATTTAATTTTTATTTCCAAAAGGTCTTGTGATGTCAAATGGTTATCCCTGGAAGCAACAGAGGAGATTTGTTCTTCACACATTCAGGAACTTTGGTCTGGGGAAGAAGACCCTGGAGTCATCCATCCAGCAGGAGTGCCAGTATCTCACAGAGGCTTTCACAGATCAGCAAGGCACAAAGAAAAAAAAAACAATATAGTTACATGTTATCTATGTTTAGTATGTGTGATTATAAAATGTAAATATAATTCACCATTGCTTACCATATGACATGTTTATAAGGTTCACAGTACTAAAGCACATGGCCTAAAAGGTTTCCTTAATAATTGTCCCACTTTTCTTTACTTGTAGCTCATCACCTGATTTATGCTTTAACAAGGAGTTCTAATCAGAGGCCAAACATTAAAAACAGCACCCATTCTGTTTCTCCACTTGTTGACATACATTATATCCTGTTCATTTGATTTTAGTTTTATTGATATAGCTCCAATTCTTTGTTAAGATTCACAATTATTTGCTGAAATGTTCTGAAACACTCGGGACATTTCCCTAATCCTTTACACCAAAG
>NW_024582425.1:2467746-2471081 GCF_018398535.1 Haplochromis burtoni | reverse complement strand
TATGTTTATTTAAAAAATGCCTTGGCAGCATTTTTAGGTAAACAGCTGCAAAAAAACTTTGCACAACTCAGTAACTTTTTTGAAGAAGTAACTATATAATTAATTGCCCAACATTGGTCATTATATACTGTATTTTGCAGACAGAGTTACAGGACTCTCTCCCAAACCACAGACTCATACTCATAATACAAGTCAGAGCTTTACTTTAAAAAAAAAGTTGTCTTTTCAAAATTGGAGTTCAAGTTAGTTTTACTTCCAAGAGTGTTAACGTACTACACAGGTGATGAAAAGATTCTTTTAAATTTTCATTGTAAGTGGGCTAAAGTAGTTAATTAAAAGTAGTTTAACATAAATGTAAATGTTGAGATTTGATTCTTTTAATAAACATGTAACTTGGATGGATTCAATGCTGGCGTGATCACACTGTACACTTCTGCTGTTGCTCACAGTGGTCCAAGGGACCGCTCAGGCAGTTTGTGTGTTCGCTCAGACACATGAAAAATTAGAGGGAACATTGGACACAACACTGGCTGAGAGAATGGAGAAAGCTCTCTTACTGGTAATATTAATCAAGTGAGGCTAACTTGTTAACAAACACTATACCTGTTGCATCAGGGCAGCCTGGTTATCTGGATTTTCCAGGTCGACATCAGTTTGGATATTCATGCTCACCACTGTTTTCTTTGATTTGTAAACTACACAAAAACAAAACATTTCCAAATAAATTATATGGAATTTGAAAAGTACTTGGCTTAGAGGAAGTTATTAATAATATATAAGTATATTATTAGATTCAAATAGAATGTCTTAAACATTAACCAAAACCCTGTTAAAATATACAGAACACAGTCACAACATTAAGATGCCATGTTTGGAGAGATGCTATTAAGTGCACCTCTTTGACCTAAACAAATATCATAGCTTTTATTGTTCTTTTTTAATATAAATTTGTCAAATTTTCTACTTGTCTTTGCGCTGCATGCGGATAAAGTGACTACATTTTTTTTGGAAATATAAAGCTTAAGATATCTAGGTAATGTTTAGACTTGCTAATACTGTAGATTTATTCATGGATTGAAGTTATTTTTGCAACTAGCATTGATTTAATACACTTTTAAATTTAAAAAAAAAGAAAAGCAAATGCTGCAGGTGCACTTCGTTATTTGTATTTTTGTGCTGCTGATGACTTTGTTGTTTACATTTTTTTAAAACAGTTGTACTTTAACTGCTAAAGAAAAAAATCAAACTAGTTAAAGCCTTAGACTCAGCCTTCAGCAGATAGAGAATGTCACATGACCATCTTTGCCATTTATCAGGGGCAGAAAACAAGCAAACAGGCAAAAATATTTCTAGAATTAAACAAAGTATATTGTCTTCATTATATCTTGATTAGTGTGCAAGAAATATTTTCTGGTCATACCATCTCTGGAAATTCACTTGAGTGTTAAAACTAGGGAAATGTCATTCATACCTGCATAGCAGAAGAAAGGATATTGTTGAATGCATGGTTCGGTGGTCCAAGTTCCATCTTCCACCAATATAGCAGCGCAATCAAACTCATTGTTAGGTTGTCCTGTTTTCCAGTTCATGAATGTGCTGATTTGTTGCGTTTCTGACCAAAACCAGACTGGAGAAAAACTAAGGCCAATCCAAATTTCTTTATCCACAACTCTGCTGACTTCATCAAATGTTTCCACATCAAGGATTTGTGCCAGAGTTGAATTTTTGTTTTTGCAGCTGATTTTGGCCTCATTCCAAGTCACATATGTCTTATTAACAATGTAATCACTGCCTGTTAAAGAAACAGAAGTTATAGATTCCATTAGTAACATTATACATATATTAATGATTTCATTTATGTTTTTAAAAATAGGCTATGCAGAAAAAAGCTGTGATTTAAATACACCATATAAATCATATGTCAGTACTGCATATATATAGTCTTCATATTTTCTTAATATTTATACTGAGTAGTTCAGGTTTGAGCTTCACTGGGAGACTTATTCCAGTCTCAAACTAGAATATTTAAAAGTTGTATTTTTATGTTTATTATTTATTTCATGTTTTGAGCCTCATTCTGCTAAATTAGTACCAAGGGTCAATTTAATCTACAGGAGTAAAACCTTACAACAAATGATCTCTTTATACCTACCGTCAAAACAAATGAAGCCAAGCGTTTTTGTACATTTTACACTATACCATCCTCTGTAATCTGTGGACACACAATATCCAGGGCCAGTGTAGAGTGGCTGCTCAGAGCTCCATCCATAATATGTGGGTGGTCGTCCATCCAGCCAGGCCCAACCTATACCGCCTATATGAAGTCCGATCCAGGCTTTGCCGGTGTATACCCCGGCTGGAGTGTTCACCAGTGCAGTGTTGTTCTCTGGATACGTAATTTGGGCAAGTCCAAGGTACTCCTTGATGCAGTAAGCATCGGCCTCATCCCAGGTCATATTCTCATTCACAAAGTAATAGATGTTTGGAAAGGAAGCAGTGGGGACACAGTAAGCTGAAGAAGGAAATGGATTTTTATTTGAGATTTTACTAAGAAATACTGTTTATTTATTCAGAATGCTTGTATACTTGGAGTTCTATAGAATTTTACTTTCTGCAGTAAAAGAATTCCTTAAATAAGATTTGCTCAGTAGATCAGTGATGGTTCAACTTATTAATATGTGGACAGAAACCACTTTTCATTTGTGCCTATGTCAGTGAATCTGAAAATTTCTAAACTGATAGTCACCCAGATTCCAGATTAATTTCGTTAATTTGTTACTTTTATTTAATTTAATTATATATGCATTTTTGTTGGAGTAAAGTCATAATGCTGGAGCAACAGCTCGCCCTCAAATATGAATTAATAAAACTTGCTCCATATTTGGTCAGTTATTACCTCTCTTTTAAAAAATTCAAGGTAGAAACAATTTATATTTGAAAAAAACAGTGAATTATTATATGCTGAAAGAGAAATTACCAAACTGCTGGAATCTTACCTGAAAGCAGGAGAAGGACTAGAAACACATCCATGTTCACTCTGATTAACTGTGGAGGAAAAAAAAGATTGTGTCATATCTGATTCAGCATAATGAATACACTGAAAGCTATAATAAATATAGAGCATTTTGTTAGAATGACATTGGTTAAAAAGTGATTAGAAAGGACAGTACATCAAAAATGTTTCCCCTCTCTCTCTCTCTCTCTAAATATACATAGAGAGAGAGACAGACAGACAGATAATATAAGACAAGAACTTGCCACACTTCTTGAGTTACCAAACACACACAGCTGCTCGTCACTGTGTGTTCTTTTCTCTTTGAGGTTGCTTTTATAAT
>NW_024582425.1:2465319-2467721 GCF_018398535.1 Haplochromis burtoni | reverse complement strand
GTGATGCAAATAAGTGGAAAGTTTAAAGTTAACTTGTGACACACCCTTGATGACACTGTGAGGCTTTCTCGTGACCGTCCCAAATAAACTGTGCTAACCTTAGAGCTTACAACTCCTTACAACTTCCATGATTTCTTGTGAAATAATTATCTAGGTGGTTCATCATGTTGTTTATGAAAGCCCAACAGCGGCTGCACTTCCTGAGGTCCTCAGGAAGTACAAGCTGAACTCCAACCTGCTGCTGACCTTCTACCGCTCTCCATTGAGAGCCTGCTAACTTACTGCATCACAGTAACACACAACACACCCACACAACCACACACACACACAACAACACACACACACACAGCACAAACGAACGAATTTTACCCTTCACCTATAATCACTACGCACCCTAAAAAATTATTCAGGGGCTTAGTAAATATCATTATAATTCTAAGTTAGATGACCTTGATTAAATCTTTGAAAATCACAAAAGTGTTATCTTGAGTTGAAAATACTGAAAAGAATGCTTAAATTTTCAACACCAGTTTTTGAGTTGAACTGAGCTCTTTTGTTCAAGTTTATTTAAAAGAAAAAATTCTGTATTTGAAACACAGGGTGCATTATTTAAATCTACTCAATATATCTCATAGAAAGTACTCAAAATAACTGAGACACTGGTATTCATACTTATCATTGTCTTTAACTTTAATTATTAATGGTTCAAAATCAATATAATTTTGTCCCCCAATACTAACTTAAAACTTTGAGTAAGACTAATGACCTTTGGCATGTACCGCGCGCGAGGAGCATGGCCTCATGGGAGATTTTCTGCACGTTGAACGAGACAGACACACATCCACTGCAGACTTGGTAACGTTTTCAGGTAAGTGACCAATTCTTACATTAGCTGTCTTTATCCACACCGTTCTTTTATAACATGTTCTGAAGAAAGCGTTTGTCATGGTGGCTCACTTTTCGCAGCGTGTTTGTGCACGTTAATTTAAGTTTTCAACCCGTCTTCCAGTCAAGGCGGCGGGAAACCGCGCCCTTTTATCCTTTTACGTTCTGAGTCGCTATCTGCGTTCCGGGTAATTTGACCGGAATGTCCCGGTACCAGCGACCTGACCGTTTAATCGGGGGCATTTTAGGAACCACGTGAAAGCAGGTGTGCTCAGACATTTCTAGAAAATGGCCCTGTTGAGTCGCGGTGCGGGAGCTGCGGTAGTCACGCGGCCTGACTCACTCTGTCAGGTTGTTCAGGAGGAGATGAACAGACGTCATCAATGGCTTTGGTAACTAAGAAGACCTGCCCGCGGAACAGTTCATAGCAGCAACCATGCTGCTTAGCTTTCTTGTTCTATGTGGGGTCTTTCAGAGCATATAAGACGCTGCTTTCAGCTTTGTCCCGAACAGGGCCAGTTTTTGAGAGAACGCTGAGAGGACCGCCCGGGTCAGCAGATTACCTCATCCAGGGCCGGTCCAAAGTACTATGGGGCCTTAAGTAAATTTAGACTCGGGGCCCTACTTCCTTTCAGATCCCAGAAAATAATGAAAAAAAAAAAGCTTTGGTCCTTTTGGTCAAGCCAAAAGTACCATCATTTCCAGTATAGTTAGTATATAGTTAGTTAGTATAGTATAGTTCCAGAAACACTCAGTTTATTTAAATCCAGGTTGAAGACTCACCTATTCTCAGCTGCATTTGAACTAAAAAGGACACTGATGCAGTGTGCTGCAGTCTCTTCCTGTTCTGAAGGCTGAGGGAGTGAACCAGCAGGTGATGGAGAAAGTCATGATGCTTTCCAGGAAGGCATAGTAAAAAGATGGATGTGCTGACTCCAAAGGAGTTGAGTTTCCTAAGGAGGTATAGCAGTTGGTGGTACCCCCTGAGAATCTCGTCTGTGTTGGCAGAGAATTTCAGGAGGTTGTCAAAGATGGTTCCCAGGTATTTGTACTCCTCAACTACCTCCACTGGCTTCCTGTTGATGGTGGTGGTGACTGAAGCAACCAGATCCCTCTGTCTACTGGAGAAGGTCACCATCTCTTTGGTTTTACTCACATTCAATTCAAGTTTGGAGCTGTTACACCACTCTACAAACTCCTGCAGAGCGGGCCCATGGTGTTGTAAGAGGCCTGACAGCGGTGACAGCAGAACTGTGTCGTCAGCATATTTAACCTGGTGACAGTTGGGCTGTGTGGATCTGCAGTCATCGGTGTAAAGGATGAAGAGCAGGGGGGAGAGCACACAGCCCTGGGGGGGAGCCAGTGGAGGTGGAATGGAAACCGGAAAGAGACTTGTTGACCCGAACTTTCTGAGTCCTGTTGGTCAAAAAGTCCAATATCCACAGGATTAGCTGATCATCCAGGTAAAATCGGGTGGAAAGTTTAGTGGTCAGGATATGAGGCTGCAGAGTGTTGAA
>NW_024582425.1:2446219-2447490 GCF_018398535.1 Haplochromis burtoni | reverse complement strand
AGGTCATTACGCGGGTAAATTGTATTGAACCTGAGCACTGAAAAAACATTCTGGTAAGTTGCAAGCTTGTCCTGATTTGCATTCAAACCTGCATTGATGATTCATTCAAATGTTTGGACCACGAAATATCAGTGGTTGAATGTAGCAATAAGAAGAATCTTAGTAGACGTCCTCGTGCAGCCCTGCGATTTGTGTCAAAGTCTTGATCAAAATTCAAATTATTTTGCAGCATAAATAAATTTTATTTATTTATATTTGTATCAGGATTTTGATTCTACTCAGTTTAAGATTATTGCATTTTTGTTGCAGTTTTTCTTCTTTTTTTTTCAAATCGCAGAAACAAACTTTCAGGTGAGCACAACTTAAAGTTTAACCTCAAGCACAGAGATTGCTTTAACAATCCAAAGGAATGAGGAGATTTGTTAGAAGCTAACTGATGATGCACAGGTGTATCCTCACCTGATGGGTGTGTAAATGATTTGCTGCAGGAACGTACAGACCATAACAGAAGGACCCTACAAACAGTTCTTTAAAATTAATCAACTGCATGATCAAACTTTCCACCTTTGACACACTGTGTGATTAAAAAGTTAAGTTATCTCGTTACATATATTGAAAGTCTGTCTCATGTCAGTGTCTCTAGTTTTGCTTCCCTCGCCTCGTTAGGCCTAATTTCTCCCAGCTGTGTTTCCCTCCTGTGTCTCATTACCTCATTTTCCCTGAGTGTATTTAGCCCTGTGTTTCTCTCTCTCAGTATCATGTCATACTCCCACCAAACTGTGTGTTCTGTCTGCTTTCACAGTCTAGTTTTTATTTCTCAGTTTAGCTAGTTTATCTCCATGTCCAGCAATAAGGATGCTTTTTTAATTCACCTTATGCCTCTGCATTTGAGTCTGTATTTAGGTCCTTCTTTCCCGTCTCCTGCACACAGCCATGATAAATGCATTAATGCATCAATAAAAAAAAAATCAATCTTTAAATTATACCTAAACACTTACAAATTACTCCCCAACTCCATCTCTTCCTTTCTCCAATCCGGAACCTTTAAATGCTGATCTGACCCGTGGAAACAAATTTGCCCAAACACCCTGTAGAGGACACAAGTGAGTGCTCCACCCATGCGTGTCATGTTGGATTTCAACTCCTACACACAATATCTTCACAGGTAGATTTAAACTTTTTGCTAAATTTTGTATATTTCTCACTGAGCATCACAAGTTTGGAACTTTAATTACATCCAGATGTTGAAGGGATGTTGAATTATAAAGTTC
>NW_024582425.1:2444285-2446199 GCF_018398535.1 Haplochromis burtoni | reverse complement strand
GTGCAGTGGTTTACACATTTGCCAAACAAGTGAAACAGAAAAAGTGATTTGAGTCTGGGAAGGCACAAATCCCCTCTTAATATCAGGAAGAGCATCCTTTAAAAACCCAACAAATCAAATGTGGTAACCCTGTGTGAATAAGCGATAGGCTTCAAGTGTTAGGAGACCTGGGTCATCGACCCAGTTTTAAGTTTACTTTATTATTGAACTGTGATTTTGATATTATTTATCATTTCTTGTCTTTTGGTTTCTTTGTGATTTCTGGTTTCTGTCTGTGTTCCTTAGTTGCTCTGTCTCCCCTGTCTGCTGTATCCCCTTCTCAAGTCTGTGTCTCTGTGTTTTCCTGTTTTACTTTGAAAAGCCGCATCTCATGTTAATGTGTCTGGTTTTGCTTCCTTTGTCTCGTCAGCCCTGATTTGCCCCAGCTGTATTCCCTCCTGTCTCTCGTTCCCTGACTGCTCCCTCTGCGTATTTAAGCCCTGTGTTTTCATCTGTCCATGTCGTGATCTACCCTCATCTTACTGTGTGTGCTGTCTGCCAGCGTGAGTTTATTTTGTAATTTTTATTTTTGTAACTTTTGAGTTCAGCTTTAAAGCTGGTTTACATTTTGAGTTTACATTTTGCCTCCAAGTGTCTGCACTGTGGGTCCTCCTTACCACCACTTCTACCTGCAACACCCTTCACATGACATAAAGTAGCTCATATTTATTTATTGAGCCATATTCAGATCAACTCTCAGATACTAGTTGTCGACAGTTGTGTACCATGGGGAAGATTGTTGGGTTGATTTTATTATTAGTAATAAAGCTTATTAAATATTTAAGTAATATTTAAATATTTGATGTCCAAAAATCAATTTTTGATTTTTTTGGGGGAAAATCTTACCTTAAAGCAGAAGGACCACAAACGCATCCAAAAAAGATCCAACATGAGATTTGATTGAGGGGAAATAACGTTTTGGAAGCTTTAATAAACGTTTTTTTTTTAATCATATTAAAAAAAAATGAAGTAATATGCATAAATAAAACCTGAATAGCAAAGTAGTTCTAACAGCTGTTTAACAACCCAAAACAGATTTGACTTTTTTTGTCTTGCGTTTTCTAGCAGGTCTAGCTCATATTAAATTTGTTTATGAATTGTGACCTTTGAAGAAGAGGAAAAAAGACGCTGCTGTATGTTATATTTAACTTTTCAACATGTCATTCTGCATTGCTGCAACAGAACGAAATACAGAACAAGAACTGAAAAAAATGTATTTTTCTTTTTTTCAATTCGAGTCTGTTTTTGTGAGTTGACGACTTACCTGATTTCTTACTGAACACAAACAGCACTATTATGATGTCTCTGCTCTTCAATCTGTGACTTAGATTTATGAGATGATACAAAAGTGTGATGGAAATATTCACTTTTTTTATAAATATATCAATCAATGAGCCTGAGGGGAAAAAACATTATTAAAATGACTGAAAATGAGTGTGGAGGGGTTTTTTTTCTTGTTTTTTAAATGTTTGTTTGATTGGATGAGGTTTTTTTCTGTGTGTGTTTACATTCAAAGCTCCTTTAAGGTATCATTCAAATCCAAAGGTTTGCACAAGGCCAGCTCAGATGTAAGAAAAGTACATGCAAATTAGTTTCTACCTAAAATCATCATATATCAAAAATTTCTTGAACAGATTCCTCTCGCTTAAAAGAATTTAGATGTTGTGCATTTACTGTAATATAAAGATTAAACCTGGAGTTTCCTTGTAAAACAAATATGTGCTTACATTGAGTTTTCCTCATTGTTAAAACATGGTAGGCATTAAATTGTTTGTGATTCAGGTCATTACGCGGGTAAATTGTATTGAACCTGAGCACTGAAAAAACATTCTGGTAAGTTGCAAGCTTGTCCTGATTTGCATTCAAACCTGCATT
>NW_024582425.1:2441084-2444056 GCF_018398535.1 Haplochromis burtoni | reverse complement strand
AGCTTTTTGCTAAATTTTGTATATTTCTCACTGAGCATCACAAGTTTGGAACTTTAATTACATCCAGATGTTGAAGGGATGTTGAATTATAAAGTGCCTAATGATTAATATTTCTTGCACCAGGGCAATTACCCCCAAAACATGGCAGCTTCCTCCACTGGTTTAGAGTACAGTTAATATTAATAGTTAATAAATTAATTTATAATAAATAATAATAAATTTAAATGTGCCAAAGCATGGTTAGGGGCAGTGGTGGAATATAATTGTGAATTTAGTCAGTTACTTTGCTAAAGTACAGGTTGTTTGCACCTGTATATGTATGCACATTTATATTTCTATCATGCTGCTTTCTATGTCCATTCAACTGTATTTTCAATGAAAATATTGTACTTTGTGTTCAAGCGTATTTATTTTTAGTTTCTTAAAAGTCAAAATTTTTACTCTTCAAAACAGCCTGAACTCTCTTTACCAGCTTTCTTTAGTTTTCTTTAAGTAGTCTTTCGGAATAGTTCTCCAGGCTTCTTGAAGGACATTCAAAGTTTTTCTTTGAATGTTGGATGTCTTTAGTTCTTTTCTCCACCCCACACTGCTTTAATAATGTTGAGGTTCAGGCTCTTGGGAGGCTAGTAATGGTGATCCATGGTGATTGTTTTCTATCCAGGTAGTCTTTTGGCATTGTGTTTCGGATCTTTGTCATTGTGAAAAATGAAGTTGCTGCCAATCTGGTGCTTTATAGATGTTTTCCTCTTGTGGATGAAAATCTGACTGTACTTTTCTGGATTCATTAGAAGCCACAGACCAAAATGAAGCCCAGGCCATGACAGGGCCTGGCGGTGGTGACCTACATGAAAGATATAAGAATATTGTTGAGCAAGACATGCTCATTCTCTTCTCAAGCCCTCTTGCAAAAGATCACAACAAGGTCAGCATGAGGTTAGAGGTTAGATTAGATAAGTATAGTTTCAGGTGATTTGATTATTATTTTGTGATTAATATCAGTTCGTACTGCTTTTGCTCTGCTCCTGTTAAAGTTCTTTATTAAAATATCCTGCAATAAAGTCTAGATTGTCGACATTCCCTTTTTAACCTTTGTGAAACAGTAAAGGTAAAAATCTAAGTATTAATCCTCAGCATGAATAGCTCTTAAAGGTTACTCAAGTCTTTTAAAAATAACAGACTCCTGGGGTCTGATTGATTGATATTTTTCCAAGTGTGAGTAAAACATTTTGGATCATAAATGAATGTTTTAGTTTATGTAACTCACATCCATCCATCCATTGAATTAACTGCTTATCCTGTTCGGGGCTGGAAAAGGTACGCAGTCATTTGTACCTGGTGCTGATATAATATATAAGTTTAACCTGTAAACATTTACTTTTACCAAAATAAATTTAATCAGTGGCAAACCTTCACTTGTAGCCTTTTCATCAAACATTTCACTTTAATTTGCATGTATTGAAGGACCCCCAATTTAAAATAGGTAAATAAAAACAAAATTCAATTATTTGCAGTGTAATAAACTCATATTTTATTCACAACAGAACATAGAAACACATCAAATGTTTAAACTGAGACACGTCACTCTTTCATGAAAAATTATGACACATCTCAAAAAAGTTAGCATATGGCATGTTTGCTACTGTGTAGCATGCCACCTTCTTTTAACAACAGTCCAAAGAACCAGTTGATCCAGCAACTTTTTGCCGTTATACACAACCAGTTCTGACTGGGGACTTTAGACTAAGTGTATAAATAACTACACTGGATATATGAATGTAATAGATAAAAACCAAATACATCAGTGAAAGGTGGGGCTAATATTTTTGATTATTTCAATCCATTTTGCCACAGAGGAATCAGTGCTATCAGGTCATTTTGAATTTTTAATAGGATTTTACAGTAAGGAAGATTCAAGATGAATAATCATCTTAGTGTGTAAAGAATCCATTTTAACTCAGACCTGATAACCTATTTATGTTTTCATGAGGATAAGTAACAACATTGTTAACTATGGAAAAAATAATGACATCAATATTCAGTGTGACTGGAGAATTTAAATGGAGCACTGGGGTTTTTAACAACTGCGGGGAGAGTGGAGCTGGAAATTGACAGATGTACTGGTGCTGCATCTACAGAGATGTGGACTCTGTTGCTATGAGGAGAGAATAATGTGAAAACAAAGCTGTCAGTTTACCTGATGATCTAAATTTCTACCCTCACAACTGTATGGAACCATACATGCTGAAAGGTTGGGACTGATAACCAAGTCTCAGTAATCCACTAATCAGGCGTGTCACATTTCTCTAAAAGGGCACTTTGTGAACAACTGACATACGCCAACAGCTTTAACAAAACAGCATTATTTGATGCCTTGGGGGAATGAAAATTTATCCCTGATGTATTACTTCAAAGTTACACATGTGGTGTCAAACATACTAACTTTAAATGCAAAACTAAAATGGTAAAGAGTTAAATGTTTACAATTCAGACTTTATGCACACAAATCATGCAGTTTCATACCTGGACTAATATAATTAACTAATAACAACTTGAAGAGTGAACAATTTAAAGTGATCCCTCTTTGAATGAACAGTGTTGTAGCACAGTCTTCTGGGACTTGATCTCACACATTCAAACAAGCATCTGAAATGAGACAAACCCATTTAAATATTCAGAGAAAGTCTTATTGTGTGTGTGTGTGTGTGTGTGTGTGTGTGTGTGTGTGTGTGTGTGTGTGTGTGTGTGTGTGTGTGTGTGTGTACCATCAGTTTTCTTCCTGCTCTTCTGCACAGGCTGTTTCGTCCATTTCAGTTTGAAGTCAGTCACACCCTGCTTAGCGAGTGCTGCTTGCAGCTAAATAAGAGGAAAGAAGATCAATTGTGTTACTTTTTATTTCGTAGCTTTTTTGGAGGGGGCACTTTTACGCCTGTCATATTTGTGTTTGACACTCACATTGTTTTCTTATCAGTACC
>NW_024582425.1:2418749-2440124 GCF_018398535.1 Haplochromis burtoni | reverse complement strand
CACTGTCTTCTTTGATTTGTGAACTACACAAAAACAAATCATTTCAGAATAAATCGGATCAAATTTGACAAATGCTTGGTTTAGAGGAAGTTATTAATACTATTTTAGCATATTATTAGATGTTCTTAGATTAAAATAGAATGTCTTCAGCATATACCAAAAACTTGTTAAAATTTCCAGAACAAAAACAAATTCAGTGCACTCCTTTGACCTGAATGAACCTCATAGCTTTTATTATTGGAATTTCTTTTCGTATAAATTTGTCAATTTTTTGTTAGTCTTTGTGCTAAATTTAGATATTTGAAATATGAAGCTTACGATTTCAAGAATTAAATGAAACAAAGAAGTGTATTATTTTCATTACGTCTTGCTTTAAATATTTTCTGGTCGTACCATCTGTGGTAACTGACTTGAATATTAAAACTAGGGAAATATCATTCATACCTCCATAGCAGAAGAAAGGATGTTGCTCACTACATGGTTCAGTGGTCCAGGTTCCATTTCCCACCAGTACAGCAGCACAATTATTCTTATTGTTAGGTTGTCCTGTTTTCCAGTTCATGAATGTGCTGATTTGTTTGGTTTCTGACCAAAACCAGACTGGAGAAAAACTAAGGCCAATCCACAGTGGTTCATATTCGTTAAGATTATTATTTCGAAATGCACGACTGACTTTATCAAATGTTAGCAGATCAAGGATTTGTGCCAGAGTTGAATTTTTGTTTTCACAGCTGATTTTGGCATCATTCCAAGTCACATATGTCTTATTAACAATGTAATCACTGCCTGTTAAAGAAACAGAAGTTATAGATTCCATTAGTAACATTATACATATATTAATGATTTCATTTATGTTTTGAAAAATAGGCTATGCAGAAAAAAGCTGTGATTTAAATACACCATATAAATCATATGTCAGTACTGCATATATACTTCATTATTATTTTAATGAATATCCATCAGGTTTGAGTTTCACCGTGAGCTTTTTTCCAGTCTCTAACTAGAGTATAAAAAAAGTTGGATTTTTATGTTTTGAGCCTCTTTCTGAACAATAAGTACCAAGGTCAATTTAATCTAGTGGAGTGAAATCTTACAACAAATAATCTTGATTGATACCTACCATTAAAACAAATGAAATAAAACTTGTATTCACATATTTCACTATACCACCCATGGTAATTTGTGAGCCCACAGTACCCAGTGTCAGAAGCCTGTGGTTCTTGGTAGTCCCACATGAAATATGTGGCTTGTGTTCCATCCAGCCAGACCCACCCTAAAGGGCCCACGAGTCCTATCCAGGCTTTGCCTGTGTATCCCCCAGCTGAGGTGTTCATCAGTGCAGTGTTGTTCTCTGGGTTAGTAATTTGGGCAAGTCCAGTGTACTCCATGATGCAGTAAGCGTTGGCCTCATCCCAGGTCTTATTCTCACTGATAAAGTAATAGATGTTTGGAAAGGAAGCAGTGGAGACACAGAAACCTGAAGAATAAAATAGATTTTTATTTGACGTTTTACGAAGAAATACTGTTTATATTTATTCAGAATGTTTGTATACTTGGTACTGCAGAAAATGTTACTTTCTACAGTAAATAATTTCCTCAGTAGATCCTATAATAGGAGAAATATGTCAGTGATGGTTCAACTTGTGGTGTGGATAGAAGACATTTTTTAAATTGTACTTATGTTAGTGAATCTGAACATTTCTAAGTTGATACGCGCTCCTGTGGTATATGGAGTCAGCATTCTATCAAACCATGATTTCTCAAACACAATTAGCTTTTCATTGAGAAAGAAGTGAAGTTAAGCAAGAAAAACATACAACACTATGAAAAAATGCAGGACAGTACTGCAGTTGTAGATATATGAATAATAAATATATTAAGCCAAAATTTCAGTCTACAACTTTTCTGTCCCTGTGTTGTATTATTATTTATTTATTTTTACATTTAGTTAATTCCTTACTTTTTATTTATTTAATTATAGTCATAATGTTGGAGCAACAGCGGTCTTCAAATATCATTTCATAAAACTCTATGCAATATTTGGTCAGTTATTACCTCTCTTTAAAAAAAATCAAGGTAGAAACAATTTCTATTTGGAAAAGAACTGTGAATTATAATTATAATTACATACTGAACAAGAATTTAACAAACAGCACACTCCTGAAATATTACCTGAAAGCATGAGAAGGACTACAAACACATCCATGTTCACTTTGATTAACTGTGGAGAAAAGAAGTTCAGCAGAATTTATAAATTGAAAGCTATAATAAATATACAACATTCACTGTTAGAATGAGAGTGGTTAAAAAACAAAGCGATTAGAAAGGACCGACATTCTTACAGGTATTTAAACATACCACAAAATGTTTTGTGTCTTGTTTTCTTGAATGTTTAACCTGACACTAACTAACTAGCTTTAAATATATAATATAAAAATCTCCTCTATATTTTTGCATTTAGTTAAGGGCCTCGTGTTAATGTTTATACCTTAATATAAAACTCTATTACTACAGCAAATTCAAAAAGAAAGTTGTATATATGTAGATAGATAGATAAAAACTTACCACACTTCTTGAGTTACCAAACATGAACAGCTGCTCGTCACTGTGTGTTCCTTTCTCTCTGAGGTTGCTGTTATAATATAATGCAAATAAGTGGAAAGTTTAAATTTCACTTGTGACACACCCTTGATGACACTGTGAGGCTTTCTCGTGACCCTCCCATATAAACTGTGCTCTCTTTAGAGATTTACAACTTCCATGATTTCTTATGAAAGAATTCTCTTTTTCACATTGGTTATAGTTGATTAATATAAGTATTCACAGCAAGATGTGACGCCGACATAAGTCACATTTTTGTTTGAACTGAGTTTTACCAAAGTAAATTACATCAGTGGTAAAACTCCACATTGTATCTATTTAATAACGTGAAAATTTTATTGAAATTGAGCACTGAAAAAACTTTTAGGAATGTTGCAAGCTTGTGCGGCTGTGCATGCAAACCTCCACTGATTCATTCAAATGTTCAGACCACATAATGTAAAAATCTATTACAAAATCCATTTTACATTACCAAATACGATAGCTGAAATGTAACAATATGAAAAGTCTTCAGAAGCATCACCTGATGTGTGAGGAATTTTGGAGGAAATTAAATTAAATTGGTTTGTAAATAGAGTTTGCATCATTATTTTTTCTTCATTAGGATTTTAAATTGAATCAACTTCAACAATTATTGCTATTATTTGTTTGTTTGTTTTTTAAAATTATTTGGGGGTCACAACCGAGTTTTTTAGTTAACATAAGTAGCATCCGTCCATTGTTTACACATACACGTAAAACTAAGAACTAACAACTAAAGAGTTTGTTGTAGTTTAAACAAGTTATTATAATAATAACTATGATTATGAACATGTAAATATTACATAAGCTCATAGCTGCTAAACATTAGTATTGTTATTGAGTGACAGTTTTATTTCCCTTAAACAAATAAAAGAATAACATTTTTTGATCATATTTGTCATAAAAGAGGCTCACAAGAATAAAAGTAAGACTACTGTGATAGGACCATGATTGCACTTAATTTTTTTACTTAATTGTAGGTCATGAGAATTATGCATATATTTAACGAAATTATTTTATCAATTATCATGAAAGTACAAACTGGAAACTCCAGAATTTTGTTCTATTTGGATAGCACAATCTACCAATATTGTTTTTAAGTACAATTTTTTAATACAATTTTTCATATTTGAGCAGTGCAGCATGAAAGTTGAATGACTTTTTTTTTTTTTCATTTTTGGGATTATTCATTTCATGCTGTAAAGTATTTTGTGCTTTATTTAGCAATTTTGTAAAATGTAACTATATATCATCTAAATATTTTTTATCAATTTAAACTGTTAAACTATTGAACATTTTTAATGTAATGGTCCCAAAACAGCTCTTGATTTATTTTGATGGCAAGAAAGATCAGGGAAAATTTTAGGCGCTTACATTTAGTTTGTGAAATATTAATTTTCAAACATGGTTTGTGTGGAAACAATGGCTTTAAAGTGGGCTGAAAGACCATTTTTCAAAAGAATGTATGCTAAAGTGTTTTATATGTAAAGCCAAAATTTCACAGCGCTCAGTATAAATGTTGACGTTTTGATCATGAAAGGCTTCCTTTTCCTAATCACTTAATTTCAATAAAAAACATCATGACATCCAGAAACTGTGTGGAAAAGACTTTCATAAGCACTCGGGACAGGAGCTTGTGACTGCAGTTAGAGAAGGCTCTTCAATAATGCAATGGAGGATGTTGCTGTCGTGGGTCTACTGCACTGAAACAACATCATGACAAAAAGCCACAAAAAGCTTATGTAGATACTTTGCCATATGTGTATATATCATGTTGTTGCGTGTGGGTTATAAAAGAAAACCACAGATGAAACCACAGATCTTTTAATTAAGGTTGTAATAAAGGAGCATAGTACCCTGTCAGTATGAGATAAGCAGTTCATTGGTTAATGCACGTTTTTCCTTCCTGCTGGAGTAATGATCCAAGTCAATTCTAAATTTGTATGACTGAACGTGTTAATGAATCCCAGGTTTTCTGCAGACACTTTAAGGATAGATTTGGGGGAATGTTTTAGGCCGATTATGAGTTATGCCAACCTCTCCACACTGAACTAAAGAACTGAACTAACTGTGACCTCTGAAAACAGACTGAAGCTCAGTAATATTTCACAGTAATATTTCTGTGCTTGATCTGAATTAATTTGTCAAAGGTATTTATGTAATTTTTTTAAATATTGCTTCCATATACTAAACATAATGAACTTTTCAGTCAACTAGTACTCTGCAATACAAGTAGAGATGTACAATTATCCCCACAGTACTGATTATGCTTCGTCTATTAAATGATAGTAAATACTATGATGATTTGGAGATGTCCTCAAATGTCATTTAAAGGAAAATTCTGCAGTGTTGTGGTCTCATTGGTCAGTTATCGTATCCCTTGAAAGTTCAAGGTGGGAAAGAGCACTGAATTATTACTTGATGAACTAGAATTTAACAAATACCTCACAGCAAGAAAAGTTATGAATGAACACAGAAAATCTTAGACTTGCAAAAGTGTGATGGAAATTTTTACTTTTGAATAAATGCATATCAATGAATGAGCCTGAGGACATAACATCATTAATAAAATGAGTAAAAATGAGTGTGGAGCTTGTTTGTTTTTTCTTAATTTGTTTTTTAATTGTTTATTTGCTTGGTTGAGCTTTTTTCTGTGTGTGTTTGCATTCAAAGCTCCCTTGAGGTATCATTCAAATCCAAAGGGTTGCACAATGCCAGCTCAGACGTAAGAAAAAAGAAAGCTACAACATTCAAATGAGCTTCTACATAAAATCGCCATATATCTAAGCTCTCTTAAGCATATTTCTCTCTCAAGAATTTAGGTGTTGTGCAATTACTGTACTATATAGATTAACGCTGGAGTTTCCTTGTAAAAATGTGCGCTTACATTGAGTTTTCCTCATTGCTAAAACATGGTAGATATTTCATTGTTTGTGATCCAGGTCATTACACAGGTACCTGAGCACTGACAAAACATTCAAGCAACTCGAAAGCTTCAAACCTCCATTAATGATTCATTCAAATGTTTGGACCACAAAACGTCAGTGGTTGAATGTAACAATAAGAAAAATCCTGGTAGTTTAGGATAATCAGCTGCACGATCAAACTGTCTGGCCCTGACACACTGCGTTATCTCGTTAGATATATTAAGTTATTGTAAATGTCTACACAATACCTCATAATAAACAACATATTGATACAATAAAACAATTTCATCTTTAAATTATACCTAAAAACCCACTCAGTTATTCTGCTAAAGTACAGGTTGATTGCACCTCATGTATATTTCTGTCATGCTGCTTTCTACTTCTATTCAACTGTATTTTGAATTAAAGTATCGTACTTTGTGTTCAAGGTTATTTATTTTTAAAACTTTAAGTTTCAAATTTGAAACTACTCAAGCTTAAAAATCCAAATTTGGCAGCCTGAACTCTCTTTGCCAGTTTTCTTGAATTTTCTAGTCTTCAGGAATAGTTCCCCAGGCTTCTTGAAGGACATTCAAAGTTTTTCTTTGAATGTTGGATGTCTTTTCTCCATTAAGATGACCCCACACTGCTTTAATAATGTTGAGGTCTAGGCTCTCGGGAGGCTAGTAATGGTGATCCATGGTGATTGTTTTCTATCCAGGTATTCCAGCATTGTGTTTTGGATCATTGTCATGCTGAAAAATGAAGTTGCTGCCAGTCTGGTGCTTTCTAGTTGTTTTTGTCTGGTAGATGAAAATCTGACTGTACTTTTCTGCATTCATTAGAAGCCACAGGCTGAAATGAAGCCCAGGCCATGACAGAGCCTCCACTGTCTTTCCCTTCTTTAAGAATGGATTCTTGGGTGCCAGTTTATCTCACTAGGTTGATCAGGCGATCACATGCCGCAATGCTAAATGTACCAGCCTGGATTTGAGTCTGACCCAAGGCCCTTTGCTGTGTGTTATCCCTGACTCCATGCTTTCCTGTCTAATCTTCACTGTGTGTTATCCAACAAAATCATGAAAAACTGCCTCTTAAAACATGGGTTCTTGACAGCCACACTTCCACAGACTCCATTTTTGATGAGGATTCAGTGGACTGTAGATCAATTAAAGGGCATCTCTAAGGTCCTATGTCGTCTTGATGTAGTGGTTCGCCCCCTCGTGGCTCTAATGTGAAGTTTAAGTTATGAGTCGATGTGGAGTTTAATTAAAAAATTACAATGTTATTTTTTTCTTTGCAACATTCTCTGCTACTTACCTTTATGAATCTAGTGCTTGAGTTCTGAAGCTGCCCTTCAGGCCAGACTTTTTCAGTCAGGGGTGAAGTCTGCAATATTTCATTGCTTTATTACTGTCTCCGTTCCTACCTGAGGCACTTTGGCAGCAGTTCCTTTTAGGATAAATAACATTTTGTTTTTCAAGAGTGATGTTTCCATGTTTAAATAGAGACACCATGTGCACATTGCTCCATCTAGTGGTAGATAACAACCATTACATCCCCAAAATTTCTGGACATGTACAGTATAAAACCTTTTTTTTTTTTTTATTTAAAAAAAAACAAAAAAACAACACACACAAATTATTCTTCCATTGTTTTTATTTATACTATATCATATTTATATTCTATATTCCTCAGATATTTATATTTATTTACAGGTGGCAGTGCTGCCAGTAGAAGAAACATTTTAACAAAATGGCTGACAAAAACAAATTCAAATTGAGTGCTGGGCTGAACACAGTTTGCCTTTTTCCACCAAACAGGTGGAAAAAGGCAAAAACATTTGTGTGCTGAAAGCATACATATATTTTTTTTTAAAAAATAAAATAAAAATTCCTCTCTCCCAAAAGTGCAAATGTAGTGTTTTTGCTTCAAATAGCCTTATTGACTTTGCCCAGAAATCACTGGAAGGTGAACCAGCAGTTGGCATGGACATGAGTATGAAAACCAAATTTAAACACAAAGCATATAACTGTAGATTTAGCGAGTCAATTAACTGAACAGATGCTTTCGGGGAGGGGGGGGATAATAGTAGTTTTGCATTAATACAGCCATGCATTAGCAGCAATCTTCACACAATTTTCAATATTTTTCTGATAGCTTGTTTTCTTCAACAAACATGTAGCAGTCAAAAAAATGTGTGTAAGGTACAGTATATGTCATATATATATATATATATATATATATATATAATCTCTCACATTCACCCGCTCATTAGAGAATACACTTTGGAATTAAATGGCTTTTGGAGGAAACATGTTAAAAAATAATCAATATCATGGACTAATTCGTTTCTATTCTATATTCTCATTAAGCCAGTTAAATACTCTTCGTGCTTTTAAAAATAGAAAACTGCATCGAACTGCAAAACTATAAACCTCTGACACACGAGCACTTGCGTGTGTTTGTGTGCAACAAGCGTAAGCTACGTCGTCTATAAATACAGTACATTTTTAATTGTTCTCTTTTCAACAAAAATAGAATAAAAAAAAACAAAAAAACAAAACAGTTTCATACATTCTAGAAACAAACACACAACTGGGTTGGTCAGTTTGCAGGGAAAGGGGGGGCTGAGAGGGCACGGTAAGAGGCAGGTCCAGGTGAAGGTGCGTGTGGAGGAAGTGGAAGTTACACGAGTACCCGCTCAGGAAGCTTTTTAAGGGTGCACTTTGAACGAGAGTAGTTCCTCTGAGTGCATGTTGTTGAGCGAGCGCAGTTCAGGAAGTTTGAGCAGCAGCTTGGTGAATGTGGTGGCCGACTGGTCGCCGTGGTTCTGCATCACCAGGTTTCTCAGTGCTCGGATAAGTTTGTCCTGCAGAGCCTCCACTGATATTAGGTCCTGGATCCCTGAGCGGTCTGAGCCGGAACAAAGACAACAAAGAGAGAGAGAGGGCATTATTACTGGAGAACTCCTTCCGTTGTGATAATACTGCTAGTTGTGCCGTTAAACTGTTGTCCATATATGTATGGTGTATGTTACTCACCAGCTGAGACGAGCACCACAGCGGTGAAGAGGCTCATTTCGTCTGCACTGAGCCGCAGCGCCGCCAACTTCTCACTGAACTCGCACATTGAGTTGAGGAGCTCGCCGGCACCCAATGAGCGTAGTGTGTCAAGGCTGTAGCGTTTGCCACTCAGGAAGGTTACCGTCCGCTCGGCGATGTTGAACAGAGAGGCAAATCGAACCATCAGCACCTGGAAGCAAAGACGGGAATTAATTATTTAGACCATGACAAAGACTTTGATCAAGCCAACAGAAATATACGAATAGCTGCATTTCTCACTTTATAATGTAATAAATGCCTAATAGTCTCATCCCACTTTAAACCTTTGGCACCATACTTAAGAGCAGGGTCATTTCACTGCATACTGTAGTTGGTATATGACCAAGAATCTGCAACTTTGCACTGTATCAATTTTTTCTTTAAATTAACTGAGGTTCAGCTCCTCGAAGAATCTGACAAGAATTTACTGGTACACAGTTGAAACAGAAGATTCGATAAGCCTCTTTCATTTCTATCCCAACTGTTATCAGAACAAATATTTGCCTGTGCACACAGCTGGCAGATTGCTCACTGTGGCTCCTGTATTCCTGGTATTAACGAGCCTGCAGTGTCTGACTTCAAAGCAAGAACAAAATAACACGAGTGTTTGTGTTCAGTCTGTTTGCCTTCTTACCTCAAAGGTTCCAGCCTTCAGCAGGCCGACTTGATCGTGCTCGGGTAGGTCGCGGAAGCCCGGGATCACTTTGGCAAACTCGACCACTTCTCGCACGGCTGGTGTGAAGCTCATCGAGAACTCCTCCCAGACCTCCTGGCTGGGCTTGCTGGGGTCCACGTAAGGTGAGGTGTTCATCGGGCACAGCTGGAAAAACAAACAAGAAAGATGTCAGTGTGATGAAAATTAATCCAGCTTTTCTTTTCATTGGACTCTGAAGATTTTCAAAGAGGGAGAAATGAAATCACTCACCAAGTGTGCCCTGTTATTCACACAGCTGTTTGGTCCATTATAACCATGTGAGGCAGGTTGTGTGTGGAGCTCTGTCTGTTGTCTTTGGCTGTCTTCTGACTGTTCACAGCTAGGGGTGCTGTTGAGCTGCTGCTGGCAACCTCCCCTCTCCTCCCTGTAGGCCGGGTTGGTGACGTGTTGGCCGCTGCTGTAAGGACAGTTCTGGTAATCTCTCACCGCCACGCTGTTGTTCCAGCAGTTCCACCTATCCTGCTGCTCCTCCAATCGTCTTTCACACCCCATCTCCACGGAGACTGTGGCTGGTGAGGTCTGACCTTGCATTGGTGATCTCTGCTGGGTGAACGCTAAGGCATCTTGGTGCTGCCTGTTCAGTGTGACAAGTGCCTCGTCCTCACCGCTGTCCGATGAGCAGGATGAGCTTGAGGTGGTGTCCATAGAAACCACTGACTCTGAGTCCTGAGGGCACTGCGGGGAGGACGGATTGGAACACGACGGCGAATCGGAAGCAGAGGAGGAAGAGGATGGAAAGGAGTTGGAGTCACTTGTCATGGCCTCCATTGGCAGCGGGGGGCTCTGGTGTCCTTGGAGCATGCTGTGCAACTGGCTGTTGTTGCTCATCATGTTGTTCATGGCGTTCTGCATCTCAAGCAGCATCCTCTGTTTTTCTCTTTTTGGGATACGGCCAAATCTAACAGCTGAGAGAGAACCAGTCATTAAGTTTACTAAGCTTTTAGCGTAAACATAAATCACAGGGTGTTTTTTGCTTTCTGAATGTAAATAAATCTTAACTCTCACCATCTCTAGACATCCCAACAGCCAGGCACTTCTTAAAGCGACACTGTTGACAGCGGTTGCGGTTTATCCTCATGATGGTGCAGTTCTCCATCTTTAGACACTTCTTATATTGGATGTTCTGCTGGATGCTCCTCCTGAAGAAGCCCTAAAAACAATTTCCCAAGATCCCCCAGTGTTGAGCATGAGCCATGTGCACAAGAGGATGTGAATTTAATTTTAAATGAATCCTTCTAGGGATGCGTCTCACCTTGCATCCTTCGCAAGCGTGGACACCGTAGTGGAAGCCTGACGCCACATCCCCGCACACTTTGCAGAGCAGCACCATGCCGTTGATTTCTTTAAAGAAAAAGATGAACAGGGGTTCACCACATGTGACACATAAATAAGCGTGCTGATCATAAAATGAAGGCTTTAGTGCTTACTTGTGATGCTGCTCTTTGAAGACGCAGATGAGCGGCCGGACTTTTCCCCGTGTCCCCGCGGGCTGCCGTTCTTGGCTGGTGGAGCAATATCCACTACCATGCCTACGGCCCTGCTAGGCAGCGAGGGGCGGGAAGGAGTTGGTGACATCGACAGGTAGCCGCTGCTGGAGCTGCTGCTCATGCAGGACTCTGGGCTGGGGGCAGACCCGGAGGAAATATAGGCAATTACACCTCCTGCAGACAGAAAGAAAGAGGACAAGAGGGTCACTTTAAAATCAGGGAAAGACTCTTTACTTATATACTTGCTCCATCCGAAAACCATGAATTTAGTCTTTCTCAACATATAAATTCAGACGCAACTTGCTGCTGTTGTTCTAATACACACATGGGCAAAATATGGCCTGGAAAAATCAACAAGAAGCAACATTATCCTTAGGATTCTCGAGGCAAAATGGCTTTAATGTACTGCTGTTTAAATTCATTCCAATACAATGGCTTTCTTCACTGGCCTGTGCAGAGATGCATATAAAAGAACTGGCTAATATAAATGTTCATACGGCATTTGAGGTAGATTTTGCTTTCAGCATTATTTTCACTGTAACCTACAACTTTCGCTTACGTTGCCTGTCAGAATAGCCTTTGGGGGGGGGTGGTCCGCCCTAATTCTAACACAAAAGTGAACCAGTGCAAACACACAAGGTAAACACTGCTATCTGTGGACCTGTGATAGCCCGTTTCCATGTAAACCTGATACCAAGAATTATGGTGCATTGCAGCCATATCAGCAGATCCAGATATTTGTCTTTCTGACATACAAAACATCAAGCGTGCCAACTCTTATTGTGAAACAGAAACGGTAACGGGAATAAAACAATAACACAAACATCTACAGTAGAAACAGGTGCCTCTGACACACCCAGGCAGCACAGCAGTCTAGCATGTGCTGTTCCTGGTTGGCTTATTCAACACTGTGATGACCTGTTTTATCACCTCCAATGCTTGCTGGTTGGATAATACTGTTACATAACAAGCCTGGGTCTCTGTGCCATGGGAGCGTGCTCCAATGACTTAACGACTAGACGGGTCAGTGAAGCACCAGAGCAAGGCAACACGTGTAGGAGGCAAGTAACACAAAGGGAAAACATCCACCGTGTGTTACGTAATGACATGTTCAGCAAGAAAATCTCAGCGGGCTGGCCCCGTGTTTTAGCCCCGCAGTTTTTATGCCAACAGATCCACAGACAGGTCTGCTTAAAGTGTTCATGAAAGTCCTTCAAATTTCAAATAACCTGTTAATTCCCTCAGGGCAAACGCCAGTTTGTTGAAGTGAATGAATGGGAAGTAGGGTGATGCGGATGTTAAATGCCAAACATGCTTTGTAAGATCAAGTTCAAAAACACGGTTTACTGAGAAAACTGCATCTGCGGGTCTTCTGTAAAAGCTCTAGAGACCCTTCAGTTTGGAAGCCCATGGCCTTTTTATGCCACTAACTTTAAAAGTTTTAAAGTATAAAACTAGTCGCTAGTTAAGAGCCAATATTGTATAATTCTGTGTAACTTCTACTTCATGCACCTTATAAATATACTTTGAAGCTGTGTGGTGTAGTACCGAGTATGACTGGTGGCAGATATTCAAAACGTTTACAAAAAAAAAAAAAAACTAAAACAAACAACTTGTGTGTTGTGCTACTTCTCACACAGCACCGTCTGCGCTAAGTCATTCTGGGTCACACCAGTGCCATCCCGTCTATAAACTCCTCGAAACGCCCCTGCCAAACATACTTGGGAAATTTCCACGAATATAACGTGTACGTGTGAAGAGTCGGGGTTTACTGGAATACCTGCGTGAAAGCTAAACTGTTTTTTTTCATTAACCCTTTCTTTAAAAAGCCCCTTGGTGCCAGAGGCCGCAGCAGACGATTACCTAACCCGAGCCATGACTGCTCTCTTTCACGGCCCTCCCACACGTGGACCTGTCATGAATTTCTGTGAAAGCGAAACGCCAAGAAGACAGGAAAAAAAATCTAGGTCAGCTCGCTGCTGTTTCTCCCCGGCTCACGTGTACCCAGCAAGAGAGCCTCGCGCCAGGAGAGCCGCATTCGGAGTGGATTGTGCAACACCCTACGTCACGGGCTTCGTCCCGACCAATCGGAGTAGAGCACCGCCGAAGCGTGCGCCCAAGAAGGGAACGCCCCTCGACCAATCAGAGCAGTGTTCCCTGGGAGCGTGTACACAGAGGCACATGGCCAGGATACGCTGTCCATGTGAGAGGGCTCGGGGAAGTGGAACACTGTTGTTGTGTCAAATGTAAACGACGCAGCGCCTCAGTGGCACTCCTAACCTCGTTTTAAAACACGGTAATACAGCGAAAATACGTCTATTAGCACACTTTAAAACCTGCGACAACTTAACGTAACACAAGTCTATAGAAAAAACACGATGGTGTTCAAACGTTAAGTCTGATTATTGCGTTAAAATACTGTCCACTCGCTAGGACGCCATTCATTCACCTCCTGCTGTTTAAAACACTTTAAATTCCTTATTATTCACTAAATAAGTGCATGACACACAGGTACACACAAGTACAAGTCAATGTCACGCATACCTTTAATGGGAAGCCCATCCACAACCGTCAAAAGCCCATATAAATAAACTTTTTTGTAATAAATATATTAAAAGCAGCTGACACCGTTAATCAAAAAACACAGCAGTAGTAGTAGTAGTAGCAGTAGCGTCTCTGCACAGTGCATGCAATGGATGTGACAGGCTTAAATATCTATTACTTTAACTATTAAAGAAAAACAAACTTACCAGGCTTGGCTGTCCCAATGTCCTCAGGCATCTCTGATCAATGAATTAAGAAAATTTAAAAAAAAAAATGTCCAACAGATATCTGACTAAATTCGCACAGTCTATCAGGATTTATTCTGCCACTTCACAGATCAACGACTGGTACTGAACTCTGATAGTCAAAGACAGTGCACGAGCTCACATAGAGCTTCTATTTCGGAAAAATTCTGCAGGTCCAACTCGGTGAGTCATGAAGGCGCGTCTGAGAAAGAGCAGGTCGAGTATAGGCAGCTGAATAGGGAGGAACTCCCCCCTCTTTTTTTCGCCGTGTTTGTGACTGCGGGTTCGTGGAGAGAACTAAATGTTCTCAATAGTGGGCTCGCCCATGTGACCCATTTGTCAGCCACGCCCCTCCGCCAGGGCTGCTCGAGCCACTTTAACCCAGTGACACACTTTCAGGACACTGGTGGGGGCGGAGCCAAGCGCCCCGTCGACGTAACAGAGGACTGGATAACAGCGGTCACGTTGCAAAGCACAACGTGAAGTGGAGAAGCCCCAAAAAGCTCTACAGTTCACGCTGCGGCTGCAGGCGAACCGTTGAGTTATTCAGGTTTGATTGAATAACGCCTCTCCTTCCCCTCACAGCCCACCAGACATGCACGGCCCCGTGTTCTGTCCACGGACGCCAACTGCCGAGTTTTTCTAGTCAGTCACCACGACTTTGAAATTGCTTCCTGTAGCCAGCGTGTTTTCTAGACCATTCCGTGGACAGGCGTCACCATGAAAACCAACAAAACAAGCTTTGGAAAAAAGTGGCCACTGTTGCGTCCAAACCCTAATAATTACAACTATACAACTATAAGTGTAAACATCTGTCCCTCGCATGATTCCAGCTGTGATATCTGCGGTTTATAAATGTGGAATACTTTTTTTTTCTTTTATAACTGTTTCGCTAACTGTTTAAACCTGGGCTGAGGTTTAAACTTTAAAGCTGTAGTTGTAAAGTGTAATTGATAGAAATAAACAAATGTTAGTTACAATTTAACTACAATTAGACAAAAAAAGGTCACAATAAAAGTATGTACAGGAGATTCTATAAGGAAAAAAACTGTAAAAGGAAAGAAGTTTCCTTAACTGTCTCTAAATGTTAATATTTTTGCATAGTTCAGTTGTTTAACACTCAGAAAGAAGGTGATCTTTTTAGAAATGTATATTTTTGTAAAACATGGCTTAAGCAAGCACAGGTGCAGCGGTTTGTGTTGTCACCTCACAGTGAGAAGGTTCTTTATTTAAGCTTCCTTGTTGGAGTTTGCTCTTCGCCCTCTATCTGCATCGGTCAGGTTCTCAAATTTATCACTACTGCAGAACCTTGTGAAGTGAATGTATGACTGTCTCCATCTTGGACTGGTGTCCAGTGGATTGTACCTTCTGCTTGCCCTGAGAGGTGTGCTGCAACCTTGTCAATGAGGAAAGCAAGGGACAAAATTAACCTGTCCTGGGGTTCAAGGGTGAGCGTCTGCTGTTCAGGCCTAAGCCCACAGAGCTAAGCCAGCCCACCACCCTGAACAGGCCTGTAGAGGTTGGATTGATTGGTTGTCATTGAAGGAGGCCCTGGCAGCCCAATCCCTGTTTGCAAAAGATTGCTAAAAGAATATGGTGGTTAGTAATAGAAAGCTAATTTGAGCTGCTTCCTTGTCACAAGGAGTCTCAGGCAGATAGCTCTTCATGTTTTGATTTTTTTTTAACTCTACATTTTCTTCCTGACACAACGTGCAGCTGAACTAGCAAATTTTTTGCAAAGTAACTGTGTAAACCACTAAAATATGGAGCTATGGTAGTAATGTGGAGTGTAAACACAGTATATCGATTAGCACAAGGATAATGCCCCCATGAGGCAGTGTGTTATGCTGTAATTGTATCTCATTTGTTCATTATGCTAATGCACTAGTAATGCATTAGCTGATACACTGTCAGTGTGTATATGTGCTGCTTTCATAGCTCTGACGGTGTGTATACACTCAGTTGTTCTGAAGACTTTTCTCTATCGAGTAAACCTTTCATGAGCTCCAAGTCCACCATATATTTAGCTCAGCATTTCTTATGATGAGGCCCACACAGAAGCATATATGCAAAAAGTGACATCGTCAACAGCAGTGGGGATTCAGAGCAGGGCTGACCACTTCTTGATCCTCCCTTTGCCACGTCCCCATGTAAAACACCCTGGAAATACCTCTGATTATGGCGCTGGACTCATGCTCACTTTGTAAACGCCTGTAATTCAATCACTGTGTTCTTGCACCAATCTACTTGTCAGTGAACCCAGCTGGTCTCTGTGGGTTTTTTTGCAGTAGTCTTGAAGTAGCTATTGCAAATTACCTGGGGAAAATGCTCGCTATGAACCAGGATTATTTTTCCTTTTAATTTTTAGTAAAGTGTGAAATAACTTTTTAGATGGAAATGGTTTTGAAATTATATGTAACTTTTTTAAATTGACATGCGTATTTGTGCAGAGAAAAAATAACTGCAGAGGAAATTAGACAAATGATGTTGAAGATGGACCTGATGGTGGGTGAAAAAAGAGATGATGGAGTGAAGGAGGACTTGGAGAGAGTTGTTGAGAGAGAGGGGGGCAGATGATAGTGGCAACCCCTGAACAAGATTTATTATAATATTGTGAAGACAGGTGGTCAAATCAATGAGCAATGTTTACTTACATTCAAACTGAACTCAATCATATATGTGCTTCAGTAATTTACAAACTTCTAATAACACAAACTCAACATTGTAATCGAACTGATCAGTTTTTGCATATTTGGCAACTATTAACAAAACCCTTCGAGGACTGTGTCCTTGATATTCATTATTCATTTCAACGGCATGCAATAAAACCATGTTTAATATGCTTACCATATCATAAATGACTTGTAGCATTGAATGCTACACTGACACGATATCTACAATGAGATTGAGTGAGATGAATGATTAACATTTATACTATACAGTAACATTTATAGCTAAGCTCAATGGATTTAGTGTTGCCTGAATTTGGAATTTGTTGTTTGAGCATGTACAAATCCAGCTGTTTTGGAAATTATAACTTTGATTCACTGGTTTCTTGACAAAAAGCCAGTTTATATGAAGTTGTCATGATTTAAAATTTTTCGTGCAAACACATGCACAGCGACTGTGTGACTAAGTGCTCATTGACCAGATTTGTCTGTCTGCCCAGCGTTCAGGCATCCTTGGAATGATTCTCACTCTGCAGGTCGCCAATGCTCCACACCCCATCACCCCAGTATTTTAAGAAGACTGACACACATTTTGTTAACAGCTGAGTGCATAACAAGAGCCTAAAACTACAAATGAATTAAATAAAATCATAATAAAATTAAATAATAAATGCTGAACACATATTGGATTTCCAGTTTCTTATAAGTTCCCTGCTTTGATTTAGTGCATTTACAACATTTAAACAATTGACAGCTTGCCCTCTTGTTACTCATGCATGTATTTAATCTTTTTTTTTCCTGCTCATACTGCAACCATGATGATCAGCACTGTTCTTTTTTTCCAAAGTGATGCTGACCCAGTGCAGAAAAATCTGGAACATGGCATCCCCGGTGGTGACCTGGGTTTGACCTGACCTCTGTGATCTACATACTTGACACTCACCTAAAACCCACATCAGAGACCTTCTATATTTGGTAAAAGCCAGCAGCAGTTTCATCTTTAGTTAACTGTCAAAGCTTCTGCACGTTGGCAGAACAAACCACTTTTACCTTTCAGTGCTGTGCAGAAGTCTTCAGCCACTCATTTTCTTTATATTTTACTAGGAAAATGGGAAATAGATTCAGTGATTTGTTGAAAAACATCCAAACATACAATATATAAAGCAAAAGCAGAGTTTATTCAGTTCTAGTGAGCTTGAAAATCAATATTTCATATGACTGCCTTTATTTTTAAAGACTGCCTGAACTCTCTGAGGAAGTGTTCTCATACTTTAAGTAGTCTTCAGGAATAGTTCTTGAAGGACCTCTCTGGATGTTTGGGATCACTGTCATGCTGGAAAAATTAAGGCATTAAAAATTAAGCTGTTGCCAATCAGATCCATGGCAGATCAAAATCTGATGGTACTTTTCTGTGTTCATTTGACAAAATCCCAACACCACAGGCTGAAATGCAGCCGAAAATGTGGGCTAGATGAATCATCTGAAGGGCTAAATGCATCTTTCAGTTCTGCATCAGGTATTCTTTGGATGTCTTCCTGTTATTTGAAGGACTTTAAATCATTGTTCATCTGGTCTAGACTGTTTTAAGGTTTTTAGGACTTCCACTTCTTTTGTCCCCCACTTGTTCAGTTTCCAGTGACTTTTTTTAAAGACACACTGCACATCATGCTGAAGTTTTCAGCTAATGGCTTTAATACCATTTTATGTCTGTCTTCTTTGGGATTTTTCATAGATTCAACTAAATAAATGGGGGGAAAAATCGTGTTTTTGAGATAGGCTGCTAACAAAGGTTCTAAAGCTAATTCTTTGTTGTCTGACACAACATGGTTCATTTGAGTTAGGTGCTTTTTTTATGCTTGACATATGATTCATAGGTCAGTGGTAAGAGACTGGATATGCAAAACTCATTCAACTGAAAATAGTCAGGTTTAAAGACTGGTTTGAAAACGAGTGAAAAAGCAGCCAATGTCTAAAAGCAACATCTTTGAAAGACCTTCAGACAGCCTGGAGAATTACTACTCCAGACCGCTTTAAAAACTACAACAAAATCTGGCACCTTGGAAGCAAAATATAAAGGATAAGTGGTAATCAAGACTTTTGCACTGTAGATTCTAATTTCAGTCTGCAGACTTCTGTGTTTAATCCAACACCAGCTCTAAGTGAGAGAGGTCACAAAGAGCAATTATCGTGTCCTGGGAGTTAAAACTACCCGATGCACTTGTTAAGCTAAATTGAATAACCACTTCAAAAATATCACAACTTTCTGAGTCTATTCAGGATTCATAGGCTGAATATAACCCTTTATGATAAGTTTCATTTAAACTTATGTGTCTGTTTAAAAAAAAAAAAAATACTACTTCATAGAAATGTACTAAAGCAGCTAATGATATGATTTAATACAGGCCTGTAACAGCACATACAGGCTTCAACTGAATTACTCACTGAGTTAATGTAGTTTCGCATTTTCAGATCAGTTTTTCTTCTATTCTGACTTTTTGTTTTGAATTCAGTTTCGGTAGTTTCCCCTAGCATGTCTGCTCACTTCAGTTTAGTTTCCATCTGTTTTCGTGTTTGCTTCAAGAGCAAGATGTAAGAGTTTCAGAACAGGTGTTACAATACAAAGACAACAATTTGTGAAGGCTGCTGGCTCACAGTCATGTAAACGTCCATAATGTCACACATGTCCATCAAAGCCTTGTTGGACAGGTTGGGTTGTCAACTGACAAACACTAAAATTAAGCATGTTCCCTCAGGTATGGAAGGCATGTTTTCTCTTAGGACACTACTTTTCTCTAACACATGGTTAATCCTGCATGTTAGCAGGTGCTCTTCTTACAGTTGTAAAGGTAAACATGACAGGTATAAACAAAAAGAAAAATGTGCATTTTTATGGATAAGCTAAACACTTATTTAGCATATATAAACACTAAATGCATCTACTTTCAACTAAATGACTCCATAAAAGCTAAACAGGGGTGCCTGACTTATCAGTCCCCTAATGTACGTTTTCAGTTTTTAAAGAGGGTCGGCACTGCAGTCGTGTATACAGCTTCTCTTTACTACAGTTTATGCTTTGTACTAGTGCTTTTGTTTACTGTATATCTCATTTATTTTGGCAGCTTTTCTTAGGCTATAAATGCCGATGGGTGTGTGGCATGCTTCACGGTGCATTCTTGTGTCTTCACAAATATTTTTACAATGCTTGCAGCGGAAGTTTCAAGATGCACAGAGTTGTATGTGGAATTCAGTTTTCAATTAACAATTTATTTTATTTTTTTTTAAAAGAAAAGAGGCAGACTCATCACTTCCTTTCCATTGTGTTCCTTTATTACCACGTTTCTGGAGATAACTTAATCAGGAAGCAAAAAATATACCAGACAATAAAGTACTAAAAATCTGAGATAGAAATAACACCCCCTCCCCCCAAAACAAGCAACCCAGCGACCCTTCGACCCTCCTCCTCCTTTTCCTGCTGCTGCCGTCCTCTGTGGGTTTATGTGGCGTATCGCTTTGTCCACTGTTTGGCTGTTCGGTCATGTTCTGCTCTGTTAGTCGTGTATTGGGTGGCGATGCTTCCCACCAGGGGATCGGCTGGGTGAACAGAAGAAACGGGAATAATCAGAATAAATTGGAATAAATTACTTTAGAAACATTTCGTCTGGAATGCATGTGCAGTACATTCAAATCTGTTCTTCCGATTTGCCATCTAAAACCCCCAAATGACAGTTTAAGTTATAAATTAACATTCCACCATGTTTGGAATTAAAATTCAAAGCTCCCAGAAGCGTCTTCATGGCAGGGTGAAAAGGTTCGATAGTCTCTTTAATACAGATTAAAAACTTCAAATAAAAAAAGCTCGTAGGCTGGTCGGCAACAATTTAAGACTTGGAAAACATTCATTTCGACACCACTTTTTCATGATCTCTGTGCATGAATGCTACAAAAACAAAAAACTGAAGCAAATTAAACAGTTTCAATTGTTTAAGAAGTTTTTTTTTGTTTTTTTTTAATTATTGAACATTTGGATCTGAGCACAGTTTCTCAGTGACACTGACTACTGTACAGTCCTCATGCTCTTATTTTGAAAGATTAGTCATTCTCATACAACTGCAATTTACTTTTTTGGAAAAAATAAAATGATAAAATTGATGATTTACACAAACTTGAGTCACATGTTTCCATTTTATGAAATCATGTAAATGTTTAGGTGGACCATCAGCTGGAATTCACATCACATTTCTAAAACTGCACCTCACTTTGAACTCTGCCTTCTTTCTTAATGCTTCATGCTGCATAAAAGCTAAATTACACCCTCTCTTTTACAACACGGCTGCTGTCTTGTCTTTCGGACAGGTTCTCCTCACTGGTGAATGAATCAGAGTAAAACTTTTATGCTAGCTGCCTGCAGCAGCATGCTGAGCACATAAAATCTGACCGCGTTTACAATGTGCAGCTTTGGGGTCATGAGATCAGAGTTCACAGCTGTGGAAGGTATGTGGTAAAAATACGGGGTCATCAATTCGAATGGTTGTCAAAGCAGTGGTGCGACGCGCACACCTGCAGTAAATGTGGAGCAGCAGGCTATTAAATTTGTATCAGATTCCCACAGTGTGACAGTAACAGCGCATGTCAAAACACAGTGACTGAGCAGGATGAGGAAAAGAGGAAAACTTTGCAGCGCCTCATTTTTAGAATCCCTGACCTGAAGCAGCCAACTGGCAACAGTGCTGCTATTCACCAAAGACTCTTCAGTCTCACACTAAGTAAGATACGAATAAAACCAGTGTGACATGCATTAGGGAAGGGCCATTCATCTAATTTTTATTTTAATCACTCCTTTGGCTTCCAATGACGATGAACTTTTTTTTTTTTTTTACACTGCCTCAGGAGACCTGCACATTGGTGACGGGACAAGTGACAGAGAGCTGACAGCGGCGATCCTGACAATGCCACGATTAACAGGCTCAATCTGAAAAACTTTCACGGCTTTTACTTCTGTCCAGTTTTGGAGGTTAGAGCAGGGCGATATGGCCAAAAATATTTATCACGATATATATTTGAAAATTTGCGATAACGATATAAC
>NW_024582425.1:2389100-2416778 GCF_018398535.1 Haplochromis burtoni | reverse complement strand
ACATCGAGAGTAACATCCTCCTCTCTGCCCCTTAATGCTCTCTGGTCGCTATGGTAATGCATAATTATTTCTTTCAAAATAAGACAAACAACTACAACACAGGAAAAGACCCAGGGAAACAGAGTTAACGATAAAAACCCTGAAAATCATAAATTTCACGACCGAGCCTCAACTCTCACAGCCCGGTACCGGTCTGTGGCCCAGGGGTTGGGGACCACTGCTGTACCTTACATGAAGACGCTACATATAGGAGTTATACTTTTACATTAAATCTACACCATAAACAATGAATAAAGTTTTTCAATAAAAAACACCAGCAGGCCCAAGCCTGGATGACCCAGTTTTCCCTTCACTGCGTTTGTTTTTCATGGGCATCAGATTACATTGAAATAAATCCATGTTTCTTAATGAGTAATTGTCAGATGTTACAGCTGTTACAAAAAGACATCTTTGCTTTCTGAGTACTCAAATGATGCAGCTTTCATCAGCGTGCATGTCTTACCTGGGTTACAGTCAGTGAGCAGGGAGCAGATGGACAGCAGCACCTTGGAGATGGTGAGCGCGGGGCTCCAGTTGTCCTTCAGGATGTCCAGACAGATCACCCCCTGACTATTGATGTTGCAGTGATAGATCCTGGTACGGAAAGTTACCTGCAGACACAAAGATCCTGCATGAAAAACACTTAAAAAAAAAAAAAAAAAAAAAAAGTCTGAAGAGAAATGCAGAACACAGTACAAACACTCCTGTATTGATCACTTTCACATGTGTTATTAAAAACAAAATGAAGCACTCACACAGCTCAAAATATGACAAAATATTTGTTGTGTGTAGAGAATTTCAGTCAGTGTTGGACTGCAATGAAACCTCTTTAGTAGACAAAAGCCCCCTAGTGGCTGAAAAGAAGTACGTCATCTTAACTGTCTTGGAAGGAAACCTCACTTTTCCTTATCAGTACAACAATCAGCCATAAACAGTGAGTCATTTACAGTAAATGTTCCGTGTCAAAACTGAATGCAAAATTATTGTGGAACAAGTGAAGTGTGGAAAACATTTGGAGGAAATTTGAGTCCTTTTCATCTCAGCGTACAATGTCTAATACTCATTCCCCCCCCCCAAAGAGACGAAAACACTCAGTTTATGCGCTACTGTAGCGTGACTCAAGATTTCCAAGAATGATAATCGGTTTTTGTCTCAGTTGGTCATCTCTGGTATTTATCATGCTGTATCTCTTCTCACAGACATTAAATATAATCTAAGACTAAAAAATAAATTACAGGAAACACACAGAGAACCCCACCAGGGTGATGGTGGGGTTCCCCCAAATCAATTTTACACCCACCTGAAGTGCCACAATCTAAACCCTTAATGTTGCTTTTTTTCATGATTACTTTTGTTCAGTAGCAAAACTGCAATAACTCAATGTGTGTAGCGTGGAGGAGTAGAAACCAGCACTTCTTTTCTATTATAATTCACTGGAAAGCTTTCACAGGTCATGTCACCACGATGAACAGGTGACTGCTCAGAACAGAACTTCTGAGATGTCTCATTTTGATCTACATTTGACACCAGGCTCATCATCTAACCATAAATAAAGTAATTATTTGTGTACTTTGAGGGCCTGCAACTTCAGTTTTTTCATAGTATGAAAATAAAATATTGCATGACTTTGAAATTGTTGTTTAAAAAAAAAAAAAAAAAAAGAAATCTGGGAGTCTGAGGGTTCAGATAAAAGACGATGACCAATTTTTACTGAATGACTCGCATGGTCATAAAATTTTCTCCTCAAATAACTTACTTATGAAAACAGCCAGTATATGTGTTTTCTTTTTACATGAATTTATATTTCCATCATGAACTGAAGCAGCAAAGGCACGAAATTAAAATCTGATTGCGTCAAGTGTCCCTACAAACCCCAAACAAAAACCACCTACACAGACATGAATAGTAAAACGCTGTGATTATCAGAAATGTGCTTACATTTAATCTTCACTTTTGCTTTTGTTTAACAGAGCAGATTTCCTGTTGATATTTACATAACAAAATAAATTTTACTCAAACATAGAGACCAGATGTTTATTTTATTATAAATAAATGTAATAAATGGGCCAATTAAGTATAAAGGGCTATGCTTCGGGTTTAAATTAGTCCATTTTTAGCATCATTTAATATTTTGTGGTGGTTTATTACTTAATTTGTAATCCCATCAGAACAGGTTGTTTCCCACTGCTGTTTGGGCTTTTTACCATGTATTTGTTTTGTTTCATTCCACTGGGAAACGGTCTTGATGAAACTATACACATCCACTGGGATGAGAGTTTTCACTGTCACCGCTGTGACTCTGTATGTTTAAAAAAAAAATGCTGCTTAAATCATTCAAATAATCCTCTTGGGAAAAACAAATGAAACACTCGTCCAGTCATTTGTAAACTCTGTAAATGTGTGATGCTGATCCAGAGTAAGCAGCTGAAGCAGTTACATGATGGAAAAAGAAAACGCTTCCATTTAGGAAACATGAAATTGCAAACATTAGCATTAGCACAAAATAAAAAGAATAATGCATAAATGCTTGAATTGGAAAGTAGAAGCACCGATTTCCCAGAAATCTGGACTGAATCCACTTTTTTTTTTTTTTTAACTGTGTTTGGGATAATTAGGCTGTAATTTTAGAGGTTAAATGTGACCATCATGAGCTGCTGTGTTGTTACAAAAGCAAGAGGAGCAGGGTCTCAGTAAAAGCAATCTGGCAAACAAAAGGTTGTACAATGTGTTTTTTTGTGTGTGGGAGTGGAGCTGGAGGCTTTTTTGTGCTATTTGAATATGTATTCTATAGCATATTTAATACAGTGTGCCTAGAGAGGGCGTGTTTTCTCTTAAGAGATCCGTGTTTATAGTCACCGTCGCTAATAAAGAATAAAGCTAAGTTTTACTGAAGCTTGGAGCATCATTTTGTTTTAAAAATAAAATGATCTGGTGATTTTCACATTCACAGGACTGGTTGTCAGAAAATTGTGTGTACTACAGAGCTTCACAATGTTAAAACCTCTCAGCAACATGCAATGAAGCACAAAATCTACAGCTTAAAAAAAACAGACCAACAGATGATTAATACGGTACTCTTGTTTGAGTAATGACTGAAAACCACAGTGCTTATCTGTGTCAAGATTTTTTTTTTTTAAATGAGACAACATATTTCGTGTAAAGTCCTGTATCCTGGTATTATGAAACTGTACAGTGTCTCAGTGAGAGGTTAGCAAAGGTAACTAAAACTCGATGTGAAAAACATTTTAATTAGACAAAATAAAAATTTAAATTATACTATGTCCAATATATTTCTGAACATGCTCAGTTTTGCCTTGTAAAAACTAAAAACTAAAGTAAAACCACAGGAAAAAATAAAGTGAAAGAACCAAGCCCACACTGGAAGCAATCTGAAACTGAACTGAAAACATAAATAAACACCAACGTGTTTTTGGAACAGTGTGGGGATGGAGATTTAACTGGAAGTCAGTGTGAACAGTTTTTTCTTAATTGTTTGTTTCTCATTTTTCTGGAAATTATTTATGACAAAAAATCCCTTTGGGATATGTGTGTTTATTAAAAGAAGCACACTGTATATTTCTACTTTTCCTGCTGTTTGAAATAAATATATTCTTGATAAGAAGCGAGCAAATGTGTAGCTAATAAAGCTCCATCTTGGTATCTGATAAAACTGATTCTTCATAAAGTAACACATCTGTTTTCTCAAGTTAACAGATGTACTGACTTGAGAAAACAGACGGGGTTTTTTTTTTTTTTTCCCCAACCCTGCACTGTCAAACTTTACACCGTTATGCAGAGCTACTTTTATATCAGGTGACATCTGTTTGTTTTGCTTCATTTAATAACCCAACCTTCCAACTTTTGGGTTAAACATAGTACACCTTGTCTTTTAAATCAAATATAGTCCTTGAACTCGATTTGATGTTGTTATCTAAAACCCTGCAGCTGAAACAGTTTCAGTCCAAACACCTGCTGCCTGCTTCTGAGGTACAGTTAACAGACATGAGGTTCTAGTATTGTGTATCAGTACCTTGGGGGGTTTAAAGGGGTAGTCGGGTGTGAAGGCGATATCTAGGAAGAAGACGCCTCCCTCGTACACAGAGCCCGGCGGTCCCAGGATGGTCGACCTCCACTCATAGATATTGTCTCCTTTTGGACCAGCACTGCAATCAGAAGGATTAAATTCATTTAAACTGGATTTATGTTCTGGTGAAGCCACAAAAATATTCTGAAAACATCAAGGTGCACTTAATTTATTGCACCACCCACATAAGCCTAAAATACAATATTTATTTGCTGCTGTGCCATGAGTCACATTTTAAAGAATGAAAGTTCTAATCTTTGTCGGTCATCTCTGGTGTTTATCATACTACATCAATAATAACGAAGGAGGGGGAAAAAGCTTTGCCGATACAAATCTCATCTGCAAACAGACAACATCCACAGAGCAGACACACCGACGCAAATGAAGTCAGAAAGGGAGGAAAGAAACAAAGAAAGAAAAAAAAAAAAAAAAAAGACACCCACACACAGACTGTAGATTACAAGCTGCACAGTGGATGTGCATCAGCGGCAGTGATCAAAGCAGTGTGTACTACAGTATGAAAGTCACATTCATTCACATACTGTGTGTATAAAACACAATGAATCACAATAAAATTCACGTTTACTGGCAGCACGCCGAAGAAGGCGTCAGAAAGCAGCTAAAGCTGATGATAAATGCCGCGTTTGTAATTCGACAGATGAATTCAGTGGGCTGCTAAAGGGAAATCCCACCCAAAGTAACCCTCCCCCCGTAAAAACGACATTTGACAACACCTCCTGTAACCTTAGCGATTAGTTCTAACATCTCAGTAAAGATCTGGTTTTAATAGCCATTAGAATAGTATCCGGATTTTTCTAAAGGTTGCTGCACAGGCAGCGACCTCCCTCGCTAATGTCTGATGCACAGCCAATCATTCTGTTCTATAAGCAGACCTGAAATATGACAGAAACCTCTCAGTTCAGAAAAGAGCTTCAAGAGTCACTCCTAACCATTTTAAAAGCAAATTTTTTGTCTTACTAATGGTCATCTTACTTACAACTCTCCATCTGCTGCCCAGACAGGAGAGAAAACAAACTACAGGCATATGAACCTGGAAAATAAATATTTAATTCGTCATTGTTGACGCTAATTTACATTGTCCAATTTGAAAAATGTGTAGCTGAAACACTGTTACAGAGAAGGAGAAAATGGGAAAGAGGAAAACAAAACTTTTTGTATTTTGGGGTGCAACGATACTCGTATCGATATTGAACCATTCGATACAGTGCTTTTGGTTTGGTACGCATATGTATCGAACAATACAAAAATTTTTAATTTATTTTATCAACTTTTCTTCTGACGATGCTGTCTGTGTTGAGAGCTCAGTGGATCTGCGTTCGACTTATCTGCCTAGGCTGCACTGTCGAGCGCAGATCCACTGAGCGCAGCGCAAGCTAGCGAGACAGAAGCTAAGCTCGTTGCAACATGGCAAATTGAACCTCCCCCACCCTCATTCAGGCGTTTGGAACTATTTTGGTTTTCATGTGAAGTATGACCCTGAAGGTAAGCGCGTCATGGACAAATGTAAAACACTATGTCGGATGTGCCACGCAATGCTCAATTACATTGGTGGGAACTAGTGCGTTAGCGCAGTTAGCTTGTTAACGTGTTGACGCCGTCCAGCCGCACGCACGGGGTAGCTCGTTAACGGAGATTTGCCGTGTTGTGGCGTTAACGTAATTTCAACGAGATTAACGCTGACAGCACTAGTGGGAACACAACGAATATGACTGCACATTTACTCCGACATCATCCTAGTGCAAAGACAAGTGGAAGCAGACAAAAACAACAAGCACACGCTACAAACTTTACCCGAGTCATTTAGACAGCCGTTAGCACATGATTCTCATTATGGGGACCTGATATGCTTAATATGCTAATATTTTGGAAAGAGCCATTTCTCTGTAATAAACTCTTTTCCAAAGATGAGTGATTTCTCGATCAGATAGATTTTTTTATTACTTTGTTGTTTCAGCAACATTAAATTTAAAAACTGTACTTTTGAGTTCAAATATATATTTATAATTTTAATAAATGACAAATTAAAAAGGCATGAACATTTTTTTGTATCGAAAAAATATCGAACCGTGACACCAAAGTATCGAACACACATTCAGCAACTGTATGCGTTTGGCTGTTCTGTCTTGAAAACTGCAACTTCACAACTTCCCTACATGTGACACGTGTGGGAAACATCTGTAAATTCCATTAACAAACACTGGACCAAAAAAAAGAGAAGCACTGTACTTGTAGCATATTTTCCTTCAAACATAGAGAGTCAAAGCTTTTTCCCTTGAGCATCATTCAGAAGATGCCAGAGTTGAAAGCAAATCCCCAGTGATGCATCTATGCCTCATGATCTGTAATCTGTATTGATTTTTCCTCAAAGCAGCCCAGCCTTTATCCCTCTGACATGTAGAACATGCGGCTGTGAACCCCTCAGGGTTCATTGCTATGAGCCATAATATCAGTATTGATTGAAAGCTCCTGTGGTGCAGCAGGGACGCTGGGTAGGGTTAGATATTGCGCTCTTCTGTTCGCTTTTAATCAAGGTTAGCACAGAGCTTCACTGCCAACGACAACATGGAATATCGATCCAGGGAGAACCGTCTGGACTAATTATCTGGATGTTAAAAGATATAGCAGCAAATGTGATAGATGAAAGGCTCTGACTTTCAAGTGGATGAATTCTAATTATAAGACTCTTTCCACACTGCTAATCAGCTTAAAGTAGCACCCTTATGAGACATTAATGTTGCAGTCATATAGGATATGACTTACTTGAGCTATATTGGTCTAAGATAACTGGACTCCACCTACCTCTTTTATGGGTTAAAACAAGGTGGTGCATAGTTTGAAAACAGCAGGATGGCTATCATGTTTGCACTATAAAGTGTCTTCAAAAAGGACCTTTGAAACAGTCGCAGTACTGTTTAAACTAGAATGACCTTATAGGACAGGAAGTGACAGGGCCAGCTACTCTATCATGAGCTCTAAACTACATTAACTTTTTAAATGATTTTAAATATTCTGATTTTTTAATGAGGTGGATTTGGCCTGAAAACATGATTTGTAGAATAAGATGTAAACCTGTCACCTGTAGCAGGCAGATAATACTGAATTATTGTTATTGACTCAGATTGTACAGGCCAAAAATCAATCAACCAACAATTCAGCAGGCTGCACCTTGCCTTAAGTCACCTGTTTCAAAAAAAAAAAAAAGAAAAAAGAAAAAAAGACTTTTCTTCACTATGTAAAAGTCACGAGTTAAGACAACAGCTAGATTATCTTCATTTGATGATTCTGTGCCAGGATTGAAACAAACAAACAGCTCTTATAATGCTTCCTGCCTTCACAACATAGACAACATCTGCAGTGGCTTCTAAACTTGTTAAACTACTGAACAACAATTAAAAGAGAAAAAAAACCCCAAAAAACAAAAACAACACACCGTAGGGTGACTATTAGATAAACGTTGTGCTGTGTGCATCCCTGTAGCCAACAGTCTGATTTAGTAAACAGGCTGAAACTTTTCTAAACACATGGCACGTCGAGTAATGTGAACATGCCTGAAGGGGACCATTTTCGGCTGTTTGCCACATGTGAGAAAGGAGCATCTGTGGGAAATATCCTGACCTCATTCTCCTGTCTATAAAATGTCTGAAAACAGCTGGACATCTACAAAAGCGAGAATCAGGTAGAGGCAACAACATGAAAGTGGCCAGTTTCTGTCTGATGCCTGAAGGAGCCCGAGAAGCTGCTGTTTTCTGAAAAGTGGCAGCAGTAACAACTGAAGTCAAAGCAGAAACTGCCGTTTCTTTTAGGACTGTGGCTGTGAACTGACACCAATTCCTGTTTCTTTCATTTATCTGCAAACATCCAGACAGCGTTCATTTGTGTGATGGTCTGTAGCCTGAGGTTGTTTGTCTGATCTGCTGAGCCACAGTGGGACAGATTCCTCTCCCTCTCTCCCTCCTTTCAGAGAGAGGTCAAAGGTCAGACGCAGCTGCCGAACAGCCACCTGGAGTGTGGCGGGGCTCAGTGATTTGCCTGAGGACACTGCAGGCAAAGGCTAAACTCAAACATGTCAGTTTTAAGCACAGTCTTTCCGATCACAGTGGTGCATTGCTACTTTTAACATTTAAGGACTAAGTTATTAAATAATCACTACTTTTCCCTGAGAATCTGAGGTGGTATATTTAGTATACTGACTGTTAATGTAAAATATCTCAGAATAAAAAGATTAAAACTGGATTTGTGTGTGTGCAGTTTGTAAAGTGTCTAAAGTGAAGACTTCTAGTTAAAAGTATAAGAAAAAAAAAAAAGAGTCCTTATGTATCGTATATGTTTAGAAGTTTTTTGTTAGAAACTAGTATTTAGCAATTACAAACATTTGACATAATTACACTAATCATTACAAGCTCTCTGAAATGTTTTGTGTTTAAATATGCAAATACGGAAATGCATGCAAGTATGCATTAAATAGAGATGTATGAACACTGGGTAATGTTCAGATATCGCATCGTAAAGTGTTTAAAAAAATAAAAATAAATAAAAATAACTCTGGATATCCCATCTCTGCATAAATCTGACGTCAGTCATCAGTCAGAAAAAACCCATTTCACTTTTTTCAGGAATAAAATGCTCAATAAATCAAGTTGAAGGTGTTAAAAGAACACGCTTTTCAGCCAAAGCTCTGAGTGTATAGGCAGGAATATTACTGCTAAGCCTGGTGGACCTAAGAGCTGCTGAATAGAAGATTTCAGGATCAGAGCATGAGACAATTTGTGAAAACAGCCTTAAAATGTGCACATGATGGAATTCATTTTAACTGGACACTAGTATTCACTGCTTAAAAAAGTAATAAATATCAAACTTCACCAGTTGATTACTTACTTAAAGACTTTTTTGCATTAGAGGCCCTAGTTCATTAAATATGCACTAATTTGTCTAACTTTGCATTTCCCCTATTGGTGCTCTAAGTCGGTGAATAAATACGTTTGGTTATGGAGACATACATGACATGCAGCAAAAACCCACATATCTACATTTCATAATATTCTAAGTAAATGATGAAAATGATGTTTCCCAACTAGCCCCAGCATCTTGACCTGACCTTACAAGCTGAGCTCTAAATAAACTCAGTGCAGCAACTTTGTGAATTCAGGAGAAATAACCCTGCAATGCTTTCTAAGAATGTAAACACGTGTTAAATATAAGGAATATCTTGGAAACAGCAGCCAATTATTAGTTTTAGATTAAAAAAAAACAAACATATTTTATCTCCACAGCGGACAAATTCTGAAAAAATGTTAACCATTGTAATTATGATCTGGATTTGACCACAGTATTGCTCTGTTTTGTATATTACAGTGGCTGGTATCTGAGGAAAAATACAGTGATGGGTTTTATTACCAGTGCAGCTAGGTAGGTAATTGACATGTGGTACAGAGTGAAACCCACCTGCAGTTTGGCGGAGGGTCCAGTGTAATGTCAGCCAGCTCTTTTTGAATCCTGCACATCAAAGAAATAGTCAGTTACAGTAATAATTACTCCAGAAATCACAGAATTTACGACTCAGACCCTCTTATTTAAATGTGAAATTTACATATTCACTTAGGGATTAATTAATGTAATTTCTGCTACAATTCCTTGTGTAAAAGAACAAGTGTTGGTGAAAGTGAGACTGAAAGTGCAAATATATAGATATAGACAGACACACAGAGACACACACACACACACACACACAGAAGAGAAAAGGGAAGTGCTAAAAGACAATCTTGTGGTGTGCAGGAAACACGTCTCTAATGGACTTCTTCTTATAAATTATGCTAAAATTTACCCCTAAAAATAAACCCACAGAATTTTTGTTAACACAGAAACCCCCCCAACAATCAAATTCTTGAGATTAAAGAGAATTACGGGGATGTCCTTGAGATACTTCTGATTTATGGTTTAGGTTTTTTACCGTTTAGCGCTGGTGGAAAGCAGCTTGGAGTTCTTGCTCATGCTGGCTTTGCTCTCCCGTTTCTTCTTGCAGAAAGTGTCCTTCTGTCTGGTCTGGCTGGAGGAAGGCGGCGATGACGAAGAGCTGGTGCTGGCACGGGAGTCTTCATCCGACATACCGGTTTGGTTTGGAGAGGAGCCGGAACCTAAAAGGTGGAAAGCCGAAAAGATTCAGAGTCATTTCTAAATGGGGCTTTTGTTAATTTGACCTCCAAGCAGCCATTTAATAAGCCACTTCCATGTTGTGAATGTTTAGAAGCACAGCGGAGGGTTGAGGAAGAAAAATAGAGCTTTAAACCACCTTCATTTGCAGCTGAAGGTTTTTTATGTGAATGTATGGCAGACTTAACAAGAACTGGCTGAATTCTCCAAATACTGAAGCAGAGGAGACGCCAGAACATCCTTTATGAAAAAAAGAAGCTCATAACCAAGTCTGAACCGAGACTATACATAAAAGTATTACTAGTTCTGGTAAATAGACTGGTTCTTATAGAGCACTTTTCTACTCTACTGAAGCATTCAAAGCACTTTATACAACATGCCTCGTTCACCTATTCACACCAGCACTTTTTTCTATGCTTAAGTGCTTTCTATCTAACAGAATGTGAACTTGTGTTAATATCTTCTGACCTCTTCTACCCCCTGAGCTACAGCCTCCAACATTTTCTGTTTGAGCTTTTCTTCAACCTCAAAATGATCCAAAGCATATTTGATGTTTGATATTGTACCACAAAATCTCATTGCGGTCCAAAGAATTTGTTCATATTTAATTGACCAATACAACTTATAGAAAATAAAATTAGAAAAAAAGATCACCTAGATGGTGATAAAATATATTGGTGTTTTATTTACTGAAGCATAAAAGTGTCTTAAACAGGGTTTTCCTGGCATTTTTTAAAGTCTGTTTCAATATACTCAAACTTAAAATTATTTTTTTAAATGATCAGAATTAACAGAGTCACAGAGCTCTGTCAAGCAAGTTAACGCAGACCCTTTGTCTTTATAAAGGTCAGAGTTGTCCTGGATCACTGATGGGAATTGGTTTCACTTCAGGGGCTATTTATGCATTTTAAAGTCCATCTTCTGGACATTGCAGTTTCGCCACAGAAGGTCGACTTCAGTAACATCCTGGGGGGGTTGTAGGAAAGGTGATCAGCAAAACGAGGTGAAAGTGTTTTGACTATTTAACAGTGGAGTTTTTCTTCTTCACCAAATCCGAAGCGAAAACGAACCGTTCAGCTCCAGCTGCCCTCAGGGGCGTAATTAAGCTGGTCTTCCGTCTCTGATCGACGGTGGCCTCAGAAGAGCACCAGCTGATCGGTTTTCGAGACGCGGCGATGCGAACGTTTCGCTGCGGGTGAAATCTTTCGATCTAAGCGAACTCGGTTTCGCGAAAACGTCGCTTCGACTCGATTAACTGGATGCAGTTGAAGTAATTTATGTTACGTAATAAGTCAACAAAGACAACACGTAAATGTGAGCAATATTTAGCGACTGCCTGTTCAGGTTGTGGGGGTACGCGTGTGGGAGAGGAGGTAGCGCAAACAAAGCCGTTTGCGAATGCTGATTTAACGTTAGCGTCACGGAAAACGTTAGCTAACGTTAGCAGACGAACTAGCTAGCTAGCTAGCGCTATGTACACTAAAACGAATAATTTCACAGCCAAGAAGCTCAGTGTGCCTGACGAGGGGTCAATGCTAAAAAATTCAGATGATTTTAAGTTTATCCCTGTGGTGACACCCTCCACCAAAGCTAATGCTACCGGCTAACGCCCCCCTTGTCCCCTTAGATCTCCCCACTCTTACCCCAACTTCAACTAGCAAAGACTCTGGCCTTCTGCAGTAATATATATTTAAATGTTGGGTTGTGTAGCACCACACATGGTTGCATCGTATTCTCGTATATCAAACTTGTCGTATGAAGGGTGTCAGTTTGAGAGTGAAACATTAAACGCGTTAGGTACTAGCCGGGAGCAACAGCTGCGCTCCAGCACATAGTCGGAGCCCGTTTTCCGTGCAACTAAGTGATAACCGCGACCTTCTCGTTCGTGTGCTCCTCTCTTTTTAAACCATCGACTTCGACTGAAAAAACACACACAGAGACGCAGACAATTCACATGAGTCTGATACATAAATGCCATTAAGCCATTTTTTATTCGCTAATAAAACTTACCCACTCTATTGTGTCTGGACCTCCGCCACAGTAGAGGCTAGCTGGCTGGTGCTTGTCGCCCTCTGCGGAACGGAAGTAGCCTACCGCGGCTGCAGTGGGCTGAACGGCACCGGTCCAACTCTGGAAACAGTACAGGCCTGCAGCGAGTGCTTCACGCAGGTTACATAATATTAATAATAAATTTTTTTTTAAAAAGTTTATTTCGGGCGCTGCAGTCCAATTCAGTACACAAGAAGAAAGAGTAATGATTAGAAAACAAACAGGCAGTTGATTCTGTGTTTCTAGAAACAGGAGGAATATCTTAAAGTTGGCTCAGTTGCAGCCATCATTACTGCACCTTTAATTAATCAGCACATTCATTAAAGCATTTTAAGCTTGAGCAAAATCCCGAACGCAGCATTATACAGTCAGGGCCGTGCATATTTGGACAATGACACTGCTTTTGTCTTTTCTCCTGCACACCAGTAACTGTGCAGTGAAGTGCAGGCTTCCAGGTTGATTTGAAGGGGTTTAACGAAAGTATTGAAGTAAGTGTCTCATACATACTACCGCTTTAGAGGCTTAAAAGCAGTTGACCAAGAAGCCGTTTCATACATGGGCCTTTCCCTTATTATTCCATGAAAGATCTCAAAGACGTCTCTTAGGATATAAATATTAGACCCAACAGCTGAATGAGGCTGAAGAAGAAAATAAAGCAATAAAGCAATAAAGCAATAAGAGCAAAAAAAAAAAAAAAAATAGCAGTAGCACATTATGTGACCTGGAGGACCACAGAAGGCAGCTAAAGTGCATGGGCTAGATTTACCAAACAGTATGTGAGGTGATTATTACACACTGGTCACATTTGCAATACCTAAAGCAGATAATCTGAAAAGTGTGATGTTCTGTCTGCTGTATTCAGGAGGTCTTATTTAACAGTTCTTTAGCTATGACTAAGCTGCTGCCTCATTGGCCACAGAAACTGACAAAAAACCCACTTAAACTGACCACATGTCTGTGGACTCATCCAATAATTACTCACAACGTGTTATTGCAGGACCACGAGTTGAAAGTATTGCAACCAAAATTGGCACGAAAGCACATTTTCACAGTTTTGAAAGGTTAATGGCGAATAGTTTGTATTTCTGTGTTAAAGGCGCATCAATTCTCTGCGCTTGTGCCTGCCATTATGTGCAAAAAACAAAACAAACAAAAAATTCAGGCCCTTGTTATTTGGGCTGACCATGGCTCAATTACTGATAAATTACATATTAATAGATTTGTAAGGGAAAGGTGCCTTGCAGCTGTTAAATGACCCACGAAGTACATCATGATGCAGTTACCTGTGGAGGGTGCGCAGCTTTAAGAGGTTAATGGGGTAATTTAGTCAAACGGTGACTACTGCTGTGCTTTGACAGTGGAATACTATTTTCTTTAACCAATTTCAAGTGTTGTTTTCAAGGTTTTTGACTATCTGTTTAGGCACTTCAGTGAAGTTATAAAGTACATCAAGTGGAAAAATTTAGCCTAAAATGCTGTAATGGACTGAAATTGGAATACAATTCTCCTTTATTATCTTGGAAAAACACATGTACTGTACGCGGGCAATAAGAACAGCATGGGAGCCAGCAAAGGTTAGATTGCTGTTTTAAAAGCAACACATCAACCTAATCCTGTAATCTAATGTGTGGTAAAAATGCAGTTGTTTTAAGCACCAATTTAGTCTGAGATGGAGACTCGTTTGGCGAGCAGCCTTCTGGCCAGTCTTACAGTCTAATGGCCACATTATTACTTATGCAAAGCACCAGCCAATTGGAGCATTAATCAGGAGAGCAACCGAAATACCAAAATCTGTAAGAAACAAGGGATCAGTCAGCTCTTGTTCTGTTGAAAAGGCTTAAAAGCTTTTTGCTCTATATCTCATTTATGATTCAAACATGGCACACCGCCAAACATATTGTGTGAAGTACTACAAAGTTTAGTTTGTGTTTTTTTTAATCCCCCTTCAGGTCCATTCTTTCTGTTTTGAATATTTTAATAGTTCTGGACTCACTGTGGACCCCAGTTCACATACTCTTAAAAAAAATCCTTTTTAAGGACATGATATTTATTTTCTTGGAAAACATCATCAATTCTACCAATAAGCAGAAGGGATGTACTGACCGTTTAATGGAGAGAAAAAAAAAGTACATGAACCTTTTTATTAGAACGGTATAAACCAGGGGTATCAAACATAAGGTCCCCAGGCCATAATGGCACACTGAAAGGTCCAATTGGGCCCACTGGAGGCCTTTTCAGAGTGCAGAAATTACAAAGGGCAACTTTTGGCTGTATTTCGCATCAGGAGAGCTTTTTTTTCCTGAATGGGTCATTGCAGCTTTACAACTTTTCTACTAAGGTGGTTACGCCAAAGAGCCACCGTGATGCGTTTCTGTGTTTTAAAACAGTAATCTTCCTTTGAAATGACAGTACACAGCACACGTCACCATTTGCTGGTCCCCCCAGCGGCTCCCTGGCAAGACTGTCCTATGTTGGTAATATGTTAAATAAATGTGAGCACAAGAGAGAGGAGACATCCTACAATGAGCTGAAACATTAAGTCATTTATTTCTGCATATACAACTTCCCCTCACGATTTCCTGTCGCCACCCCTCCCCCTCCCTGCACTGTTCTGTTTTTAGTGACCCCCCCTCCCCCCCTACATGGCCACCTCTATTCTTAAAAAAAAAAAAAAAAAAAGGACATTTTCAACTCGCACCATTTTCCAGGAATATTTTGTTATATTTTATGTTCTTTTTTTTCCTGGCATGAAAGGAAGGAAACATAATGACATTTTGAACATTTCTGGTTCGTCTCTCCACCTTCATGCACTTTATTTTCTTTTGCTGAACAAGTGACAAACCTCATAATAAATCAAGTTAAAGATGAGCTCATGTTTATTATGGTTATTCAACCTTTGGTCTCCATATGAATATGTCCATGTGAATTCCTATGGTTAAATGATGGTGTAATAGTTTTGGTCGTCGTAAACAGGCTAAAAGCACAGGTAACTCAATAAAAGAAAACTTTATTTTTTAAGATAAATTCTAAAGTTGTTTTTACTTCAGTTGACTAAATTAATTAAGTCACGTCCTCTGGAGCTAAAAAAAAGAAAAAGGAAAAGGAAGAAGCCAGTGTGCCAGAAAAACTGCAGTTCCATTAGTGGCCACTTGAGGCTTGTTCCAAAACAGCAGAAATAAATATTTTTACAGTCTGGACTAAAAGGGCTTGGGTCTCTATAGTTAACTTTCCCCTTGATCACACATCCGAGGGAGTGAGGGGGTAATTTATTTGTTTATGTTTTTATACTCATCCATCTGGATAACAGCAATATATTCAGAGTTATTGAACTAGTCTAATGGAAATATTTGATAAGTAACACAACCTGCTATGAGACAAAGACATTCTAAGATCTTTGTCTTTTTCAGTTTTGATGGGTCAAGAGCTCAGATTTTATTAGCCTATAAGCCCCCCCCCCCCAAAAAAACCCCCCCAAACAAACAAAACAAATAAACAAAAACCAAAGTCAGCACAGCAGGAGCCAAAATTCTAATGGCTTCAATGACATAAAATGAAAACCAATCGGGGTCTACATCCATCTTTTGCATACAGTCTCTGCAATATCTTCAAAAGGTTTGTCTTTCTGTCCACAAACTGAAGGCCCATTTTGAGCTTCTGAGGTGTAAGACTAGCTAACTTAAAAACTTCACATCTTCTTGATGTGGGCAATAAAATCTACCCCTCACCGAGTGTGTGCCAAGAAGTGCTGTAATGTTTATGACTGTAATGTTTCATAATCAGGCGTGTTCGCGTATGTGAAACATGCAACATCAGCAGTCAGGAGGTGCGCGACTGAATGAACAAGTGTAAATATTTAAGGGTGAAGAGGTTGCAGTTACACACAGAGAGCAGAGCGTTTTCTCACAAGCCAACCACAGTGTGTTTTATTGGGTGCTTCAGTAATACAAGTGCACAACAAACCACTCTGCAATTGCAGAGGTGGCGGGTAGCCAGTAAATATACAAGTCCTGCCTCTTTCACAGGCAGACCTATACTTTTGCGGTCTGCCTCAAAAGCCTTTGAAAAAATACATACAGTACAAACAAAATCAGAGAAAGTTAAAAAGCATGAAGGAGCCACTTTCCTGTTCCATGCAGATATCATACTGGTGACAACCAAAAAAAATTAAAACGAAAACAAAGTAAAAGCATACTCTGCATGTTTGTTCCAGGTGCCACTAAGAAAATGAGAATACATAATGTATAGCTGAAGGACAATGCTTATGATAATTATAATATTCTGTGTTTTTTTTTTCTCCAATACAATACTTCCAACATTCAGATATTGGAAAATAAAAATCCCAATCTACTCTTTGTATAAAAAAGAAGCTTTCAAGTCAACAAGGAACAAAGGACTTTTTTTTTGTTTTCTTTCGTTTGTTTTTTGTTTTTACACAGAAAAGGTAGATAAAAGAGGGAAGAAGAAGAAGAAGAGGAGAAAGAGGAGGAAGATGGAAGAGGAAGGGTGACAGGAGGGCAGATTTACCGCTGCACTTAGTGAGTGTGCTTTGACAGACTAAGGGGTGAGAGAGGTAGAGAGAGGTTCAGTGAGGGGTGAGGGAGGTGAAGGAGGGGGTGGGTCACGGCAGGGAGTCTATGTGGCGTATCTCTTCGTCCATTGTTTGGCTATTCTGTCATGCTCTGTTCTGTTGGTCAAGTACTGTGTGGCGATGCTTCCCACCAGAGGGTCGGCTGAAACAGAGAGAGAGAGATCAATAAATCTTTATTACAGACTCAAAAGTCCAGATGTAAAACAAACAACACGTCAAATAAAATAAGCAATGGAAATGCAGCATAACAGAAGAATGTAGATCATTATGGTTGAGTGCTCTGGTTGCCAAACAATATCAAACAGAGGCTCATTCAAGCAGTCACTGAAGGAAAACCTGTGGATCTTTATTTTGATGTGACTGATTAATCTTTCTTCATCACTGAACTTTGCCTGCTTTCATTCATTTTAGTGCACGGTTAAAGTTGTTGGATGTATTTAATGCTGACTAGCTGTGCTTTGTGTTACGGCCATTGGGAGTCCTAATAAATAAAGAAATAAACGAACTGTCCTAAAGAAATGGTTTCCAAAGTAACCGTTTTCCCCTAACTGGGCAAGAAAACCAAAAACATCTCAAGAGCTGGAATAAATATTGCTGAGTACACTCTGCTCTCCGGTTTAGACACATCCCTGCATGCTGGAGGGCTGCTGTCAGATGGCAGAAACGTTTACAAGGAAACTGCCAAATTTAAAGATTGAGGCAAACTAAACAAGCTGTTTATCTGCACACACCGACAGACTTTCTTTCTTTTTAATCCTGCGAGTTCTTAATCCTAATCCTATGTTTCGGAGAAAAGCAAAAAGTACTTGTTGGTTAAAAATGTAAATGGGTTTTGACGTGTGTCTTTGGCTTCAGAGAACAAAAGCGACATTATCTGATAGCTCACAGTCAGGGTCCTCACTGATGATGGTTTAGACCTCAGAACCTTAAGTTAGATGCTTTGTAAAAGAAACCAGCTGTGGATGGGAGCAGCTGAAAAGATGTTTTTCCTTCAGCTTTTAAGCTTCCTGATAAGGTGGACTGATAAGATCTTCAGTGGCTTTTTGCCTGCAAAGTTTTGATTGCTTCACTGCTGCTGTTATAAATCTGTTTGTTGAGAAGACTTAAGGCTGCCTGGGCTGGACTTTAATAACTCTGATTCATGAACAAGTTCATGAACAGGTTTCCTGTTTTACACTTTGCACATGTCTATTTTTAGCTGCAAACGTCTTCCTGCTGTGCTTACAATTATTGCCATCGTTGTTACGCTCTGCTACTGTGTGTAACATCACCACAGCCCTATAAACCATTTATCCTGGTGCTCTGTAGGTGTCAACATAAAGAACAAAAAGAACAGAACACAGCCCAACACTGGTACGGTCAAGAAAGCAGTCACACAGATTTTAAAGTTGTTTTTCTCAGAATGATTCGTCTTTTGAAGATGCTGAAGCAGAGACTCTCTGAGCTTCTGTACGAGAGCAGTGAAACTGCAGTAAAGACCAAGCTGCCCGTACAAAGCAAGGCGTGCACCTGCACTTTGGCTAGTGCTGCCATTCACCAGGGCAACAAAGGCAAGTATAAACTAGGAGTAAGAACAGTCTCTTATTTTGTTAACCGTAAACACTTCCTGTATTTGAAAACAGGATACACTTGAAAAAATATTGATGTCTAAACTTCTGACTTTCGGTACTTTAATTACATTTAGACTTTCCTTGTAATTTTGTTACACAAGTAAAATGTTAAAGTTAATGGAATTGGGTCAAATAAAATTTACTAGACTCATATAGATTGAGTTTATACCAAGCATATTTTCCTTAATGAATAATAAAAAGCTTTAAAAATTAAAAAAAAAAAAAAATCAATTTGATTTTATTAAAAACTACTGCTGAAGAGGGCCAATAATTATTTTTCTGAGTGTATTAACAGCAAACTAAAATCTCTGTTGTTCACGTTCACTTTAGCCTGTGAACTCAAGCTGCTGCTGGGAAAAAAAAAAAAAAAAAGAGTCACTGGACCAGCAGCTGGCCAAACCTCACCCGAATAACTTTTTTGCAGTATAGCTATGAGGAAGACTCTTTAATAGGGTCTCATCATACACTATACACCCAACAATGACTCAATTTCAAAGCATTAAGCTTAAAATTAGTGTAAATAACGTTAACATTTGATAACCTTACATTTTCTACATAAAGTCCTGAGTTTCTGCTACTTCCTGTCTCACCTCTTCAAGTGTAGCTGCTTAATGGTTGCAGACACTGTGCAAACATAGCATCTTGCTCTGAAGCCACAAAGCTAATAACAGCCCAGTGTTTTTTTGGTTTGTTTTTTAACATGACATTGTGTTTTTTCTTATAAGACTGTGGGTCAGTTGTTCTTTCCTGGTGCGAAATGTGGTTTTGGTATTTACAACTTTAAGCTTCTAATTGTGCCAAATATCTGTCAGCATCTGACGGCCTTGGGGAAACAATGAGGGCTTGAATTGGCTGTGGTTTCTTTAATACACAGGAATAGTTAGCATTCTGGAAATATAAGACCACATTTCACATCAGAGTTAAATAAAAACAAACACTGCATTCAAAGGACAGAAAGAAGGAAATGAAGATAGAACAGTTACCTACATTAAAAAGTCCCTGGCCATAACAAACAGCATTAAACAGATACCTGGGTTACAGTCTGTGAGCAGGGAGCAGATGGACAGCAACACCTTGGAGATGGTGAGGGCGGGGCTCCAGTTGTCCTTCAGGATGTCCAGGCAGATCACCCCCTGACTGTTGATGTTGCAGTGATAGATCCTGGTACGGAAAGTTACCTGCAGACACAAAGACAAATGCACTTTAGAGAAGAAGGGCTTTAAAAAAAAGAAAATAAGAGAAATATTTGAGATTTTCCCATCAGTGCTGTTTATGCTTTTATTTGGTGATCTCTGCATTAAACAAAACATGAGATCCCTTTTTCCCTTTGCCTTGTGGACATCATACCAGGTGAATCCAGAGCTGATTGTCAAGGCAGAGCTGTTGATTTACTGGCTGCTCTATGTAACCACCCTCAAATATCACTGTGAGCTCTGGGGAGAAAAGAATAAGACTCCGGGTACAACGGGTGGAAATGAGCTACCTATGAAAGAGCTCCCCTTAGAGACAGGACGAGGAGCTCGGTCATGCAAGAGGGACTCTGAGTAGAGCCGCTACTCCTCCAAAAGGATCCAATTAAAATGGTTCCAGCTTCTGATCAGGATGCTTCCTGGATGCCAGCTTGGTGAGATGCTTTGTGCAACACCAACTGGGAGGAGACCCTGGGGCAGAACCAGGACCTTGGCTTCCCTGGGAACACCTCTGTCTCTTCTCCAGAGAAACTAAAAGCAGTGGCATTGGGAAGGCATCTCTGCCTACACAATTAAGATTAAAGCACTGACCTCCCAGCCCATTGTTCCTTCAGTGGGCTTCAGTCATTATGCAAATGTACTGTTTATAAGGTTGGGGAAACCTGCAGTCAGCTGGGACTGAAGAAGTCACTTGGCTGAGTAACGAAACGTTTCTCCCACAAAACGCTACGTCCAGATGAGTAGAATCAACTTTTTGAGATTTACTTACCTGGATGATTGAGCATGCATCAAGACATCTCTGCCTACACTGTTAACCTCCCACCCCCCGGCACCTGGATCTAGATAAGTGGAAGTCCGTTTTAATTCCATAAACACTAACACTCAACCAACACTGAAAGCCACCACCCAGCAGAAGACGAGTAAAAAGGGCAACAAATGATTAAGCCTGTAAAACCAGCATGTTAGCTGTAAGTGGGATAAAATAAAAGATCTTAAAAAAAGAATATGTTACCATGTAGTCTGATACTTTCAGTGATAATAACAGGTGAGACAGAGGAGGGCAGCTTAAAAGCTTTTCTCCGTTACTCACATTAACACTGATGTATCAGCATCAGGCCTAGTATAATGGGTCTGCCTGATCGCTTCACTGAGGGCCATTCTGCACCATTTGTCACAGTTTCTGGATCAATACTGAGCCATAAATACACAGTTAATCTAAAACAGCTGTTTTTTATTATTGTGAACATGATTATTTTTGGTTTTATCCTCTGGAATTTTTCACATTTTTACATTTTTGCTGAAACTGGCTGGCCAACAGAGGGCAGCATGGTGTAAAAACAACCGAGCACATTGAGAGTTGATCAGCTTACCTGTCTCAGCAAACAGGCTCCTGCAACCACAGACTGCATAACACGCCCTCTCAGCTAACAGCCTCCAAACACAGAGCTGTTTATGTCTGCCGTCTCGCTCAGATTCGAGCTTGACATCTGTATGGTCCTGACACTTGACACCTCTGCTTCTCCAATCATGAACATCTGGCCCTCCTGACCCTGACCCACCAGAGGAAACCTCTAATGAGCGCTGGCACCCCCCCCAACCTATCCCCTCCTTTGGGGCCAGCGCTGAAAAAAAAAATCACACACAAGGCAGGACGTTATAAATAACCAACCCCTCCCACCCCCACCGCCTCTGCGGACACAGCGCTCCTCTTTCCTGGCTCAGAAACACAAACACATCCACCTGGTGAACTTGTTAGGTTGACTTTTTTTATTTTCTTGTAAAGCCTCAGATGTGAAAGTGTTTCTGCAGTGAGGAGTGTACGGTGGCTAAAGGACGAAGACGTGTGTGTGTGTGTGGGGGGGGGGGCTGGCTGTAGATCACAGTGTGTTGGAGGGGTTGGCGGTATTGAAGGGGGCGGAAACACTCGAGCTCCCTCTGGCTACAGAAAGCTGGGCCGGAGCCTGTGGATTTGTTTGAGTCTGCTGTCAAACACAGAGTTGGTGGTTACATGACACAAAGAGCGAGGAAGAGGGAGAGAAGAGGGTGAGGGAGCACGGGGAGGGGTGCACGTAACTAACATGGAGAGTGTGTGTGGGGGTGGGGGGGAATGAAGGCCAAGTGAAAGTATAATCGGGAGCACTACAGACTAAAGGAGATCGTCCCCAACAGTCTGCATGTTCAGTAAATGCCGTCAACTCGACATCACTAAAAGTACTCTGCAGACAACGCCACATATTACAAGAATGGGAGTCCTTTACACAGTGAAAACAGGACGGGTCAAATATTCAACTCAACTGCAGCACTTATTCCTCAAACAACATGTTTGATGTTGAACACCAAAGGAAGTCAAATAGAGCAGAAGTTAAGCTCTTACTGGAGAATCAACCAGCGAAAACAAAAAGGAAACTTACTTTTCAGATTTGAAAATGGGACGTGGGTGTCTACATTTGGGAATTGCAGGTTCAGATGTTGGTCTTTACCTTACTGCTGTGAAAATATCACACGAATGCGCTTTTATTATGAAAGGAAATATGTGGTCATGCTTTGTGCACTGCTGCAGGCTAATCATTGGTTTCCAGATTAAGAAATGAGCCAGATATATCCTCCACACCCCCACAGTCCTTCCAGAGTCTGTGCAGTGTGTAGTTAATATTTGGCCCGCTGCTAAAAAATCCAAACGACTAAACAATTGTGTCTTCTGACTGCTGACCTTGGGGGGTTTGAAAGGGTAGTCTGGTGTGAAGGCGATGTCCAGGAAGAAGACCCCTCCCTCGTACACTGAGCCCGGTGGCCCCAGGATGGTCGACCTCCACTCGTAGATGTTGTCTCCTTTGGGGCCGGCGCTGGAAAATTGAAACAAAAGATTGGTTAATATGTTAATCAGCACGGAGCATTGAAATCGACATCCTGGTGTTCATACTGCCAGCGGGCTGATAGAGATTTGGGGCGGCAGCTGAGGCGGTGAAATGCCTGCTTCTGACAAGTTAATGATGGAGATTTGGGGAATGCTGAAGCCATGGAGGGTTGAGGGTTTTTTAGTTCAAGGCTATTTTTGAAGGATTTACACCATATTTCAAAATTTTGATCAGAAGATTGGATTTCTTGCCACTGGGGGGTCGAGGAAGTGAAGCATTTCTGAAAAACTGACACACACTAATGATACTGCATGAGCATGAGACCTCAATAAATGAAAGACACACAAAAAGCTAACAGAAGAAGACCAGCAACGCACGTGTACATGGAAATAATTCATCTGCAAAAAGGCTTTAATGCTCCAAAAAACAAAACAAAACAAACAAAACAAACAAAACAGTAATGGCCAGTGTTAGAGAGAGTGCTCTTTGGTTTTGTCCTGTGGTTTCTTCTCACTGGTTGATGTGGTAACAGAGATAAGCTCAATAATCAGCTCACAGATTCATTTTGGTGACATTTTTTTGGAAAATGTGCCAACTGGGCTCTAAAAATAAGACAGATAAAGCAATAACTAAGAAACAGTTGCATAAAGACTCTGTAGCTCTCCCTGAATGGATAAAAATACTTCAGGAAACGTGTGAAATGGAAGAATTGATATTCTCTCAGACTACACAACTACACAATCTGGGGAAAGCTGGGAAAAACACTGGATATCGTATCCGACTGTGGAATGAAATGCAATGATTTTTTTCTGCAGGTTTAGTTTTATTGTTTAGTTTTATTTTTTTTAGGAAGAACTAATGGAGCAGATCTCTGGATATGAGTGAGTGTTACGCACACGGGCCCAGAATATGATTGTTTAGTTCTCCTAAAAGGAAAACTAACCCACCGCTATAATCATCAATAAAACATGAAGCTTGGGCAGGGAGCGCGTGTGTGTGAGCATGAAAGGAGGTGCACCCACACTTAAATACATTAATAAATCATAATATATACACTCTGACAATAAAAAAAAAAAAAGAGCGGGTTATCGCCTCTCTTCATTTTGTTTCTCTTCCTGTGGACAGACTTGTACTCCACATCTTGAACAGCAGTTTGTGATGGTAGTCCTCGTTCTGCTCTGTAGCCTTGTGGTCACTTCAGCCAGCTCTCCACCTGCTGTAAGCTCTGGTTAGAGCGGACCACCAGCTCACAGCAAATCTCCATAACAGAACAAGTAGTGCCGTCACCACAAGTAGCCCAAGACGGTGGAGCTGGAAATGAGCCCACCCGTAGGGAAACATGAAGAGAGAGAAGGGCCGGGGCTGACTGGTTAGCAGACTGAATTTTGAAAATGAGAGTGTGGAGATCTTGATAGTGGGGCCACCCACTCGAGTAAAGCTCATGGGTCATAAAACATATTCTCATAAATAAATGAATATTAGCAGAGTTCGTTTTCTACCATTCATTCGATTTAAACTTTGAGCAAGTGAAAACTGCCTCACTGAGATAGACAGAACAAAAATATTTGTGTTTGATTCTGCATCTGTAAATCTTATATTTAGGTGTATATTCTAATATATAAAGCATTTAATTCCACTACAATCTGGTGTACTTTGTGTCCAGATTTTTTACACATTCCAGCACTTTTTCTGTCACGTTTTCTTTTCCGTTGTTGAATGTGTGCCCTTCACTTTTATTCCCGACACCATACGCATTTCATTTTACCACTGACGGCCATGATTGTGGGATTTATTTGTTCTATTTTTTGTTGAAAAATGCCAAAAAAAAAAAAAAAGACAAATATAACCTTAAAGACTTTTACATGAGATATTTAAAAAGCCCAACTGGTGCAAAATGATTAAATATTCATGCTGTTTTTGTCTTCATTAGAGGAGTATTTATGTCGCGCAGAGATTGAAGGTCACATCTGTTGTATAGGCGCCGTAATTAATACCATTTCCATATTAAGGGCTTCCTTCCCCCCAACCACCATTGTCTACAATAAGACCCTGATCTGGCACAGAGCCATTTAGAGACCAGGACAATGTCCAGATCACAAAGCCCGGGACAATGAACAATCCCTCCTATTTCATGTAATTACCAGGGATGGTGTTTAATGCCAAACCTTAGCGTCTGGCAGATGTGCTAACAAATGTGTGCATATGAAGCGCAGGCACACAGGGCTGTGAGAGCACTTTTATTTAAACCAAGAGCTTTAGAGATATTTCCTGGAAGAGACTCTGCAACAGCCTCCAACGTTAAACTGTTAAAAGCAGCATCTGGCTCCAAGCATACCCCTGACAATAGATCACTCTCCGTAAATAGAAATCAGACTTGAGACATTTCCTTCTTCCTTCCAGTGTCAACACACACAAATTTCCACTAATCTACTTTTACACTGCCCGTCTCTTAAGCCTTCTTTAATTAGCTCATTATGACTACTTATTCTCTGGGGAATTACAGCAGAATACACTTGATATAATAATAAAACAATCTGACTTTGAAAAGAATCGTGGTTTTAGTCATTTGTATCTGTAAACGTTAAAGTGTGATATTTAAAACAGTGCACGGTGACTACTGGATGAGTGATTGCTGCATAAAGGACACAGGTGGTGTTAAACAGCACACGGGTGGTAAGAGGGTCCATTTAAACCGTGGAGTGTTACAACACTGGTTTAGTTTGTTTTGGCAGGCACAAACAGTGCTGTCTAAATATGCTGAAAAGACACCAAATAACCCCAAAATTTCAGGCTTCGTTTTGCCTCCAAACAAACGTTCGGACTGAGCACAACAGCTAAAGCCACTGTAGGCAGTGAGCACAAAGAAGAAGGATTTACAGGCACACAGAGACAGATGTTGACATCTGATAGCCAGCAGTTTGGCCCTGTCATAACAATATAAAGTGAGGAAAAACACACATTATGAACTGCTCCTCTCATCCAACTATCCCTTCTAAAGAGAAGTTAAATCAGAGCAGAGAACTAGTGGACTAGAGCTTTCAGGACAGCAGATCTGTCTAGTGTAACGTGTCAACAGTGTTGGGACTAACGCGTTATTAAGTAACGCGTTACAGTAACTACGTTATTATTGTGGTAACGAGCACGGTAACTAGTTATTATGCCAAAATCAGGAACGCGTTACTCGTTACTGGGATTTAGATAGGGTTGTTACTCGTTACTTCGTGTGGTGGCTATCGCGGATGTAGGAGCCATATGAGTTGTTTCCGTCTGACTAAATGGGTTGGTTTAAATGGACTCACTGTATTGGTGCATGGGTGTGGGGCGTGTCTCATGGGTGTGGTATAATAAATGTGGTTGCACTCACTTTTACACAGCACCTGATGTGATGAGCAGAGGGTAGGGTGAGCACGAGGCAAAACTTTCTGTTGACCGCAACATGTCGCAACATGTCGCAACATACTTGAGCACAATTTGAATGATTTGATATATTGGACTGTGACTTGATGGTGTTTGTATAGTTGTGCACTAATTGCTGCCATAGATCAGGTTGTAATTGGACATAATGGTTAGTGCATTTGTTCGTAAGTTGCAGTTATTTGCTTGTGCAGTCTGTGCGTTTGTTTGATAGTTGTTCCCATGTGCTGATTTGTAGTTTGGACAGTGGCATGTGTAAATAAAGAAGCAAATGATACAGAAGTGTTTTGTGCGTTAATTCTAGTTACTAGGGAAAGTAACTTTGGTTTTACTCAGAATTCTCTTGTTAATGTGTTGCTTCCATAACTTTGCCAGTCTTCTAGCTTGCTTACTTGCCACAAGTGCACTGTGCCACCTACCAATAGAAAGGAAAAGATAATGTGCATATTTCCACGAGAGAAATCCCACGCCTGGACCGTCATTGACTGCTGCCATGATTCTAGCCTACGTCACAGCGTCATGTGCGCCTTTTACATCCAACACAAAAACTGCAGTCGTGGTGCTTTCGATTGTACTCAGAACTCGGAAATTCTGCCTTCTGAATAGGAAGATGTAGGTAACACCAGACTGCAGATGAGCTGCATACAGGGCTGGACTGGGACAGAAAATTGCCCGGGCATTTTGACTAGAGACCGGCCCACCATTATAGGAAAAATCATAAAGCCTTTGAATGAAAACAAACACTGTTGTGACAGTGATGTACACTGTTCTGATGGTATATATGCATCAATCTATCAATCGTTTGTTGTAAGATTCAGATAATTATTTTTTAAAAGCTAGACATTTTAAATGAGAATAAGAAAGAAAAGTATTTCTTTGTGCCCCCCTCTCCCTGTTAATGCCCTACCTGGCCCCCTGGCAACACTTTGCTAGACCCGCCCCTGCACAGTTACCAGCTGTCAGCTACTTAGAAAAGGATCCTGGTGTTATTTGTCTCTCAGAAACAGTTCATAACTTCCCTTCAACTCATTCATGTCACCTAAAAGGTAAACCTGTTTCTCCATCACAGCTCTGATGATTCAGTAAGGACATCTCCTGGTTTCATCTTCATGTTTCCCTCTCACCAGATAACCAAACCATATCATGACCAGCAGCTTTTTACAGCTGTGGCTCCAGCAAACATCAGCTGATACTAGAAATTAATATTAAATAAATTCTAACAACAGCTGATCAAGCTTAAACGTGCTGCTGTTGTTTAGCGCGACATCCGCTGGTTTCCTCTTTCGGCGCAAAGTGAGCGATAAACAAACAAGAGAGCCGATCAGCTGATCATTGATCAGTTTCATGATTGAAGTAGAAAGGAGAGGGGGGGGGAGAGATGAAAGAAGAAGAGGCAGCTGTGCAGCAAAGACACAGAATAACTCCAGCTTTGTGTCTTTTTCATTGTAGCTGAATTACGGGACAAACTGTTCCTTTTCACCTCAATAAGAAACGCGTAATATTTTCTCTGAATACCAGACGGGACGGTTGGCAACTCTAATAACTTATGAACAAAATAAAGTTCAACATCATTAACTTCATAGCACCACCCAGCTGTATAGAAACTCCGTCATGCTAGCTAGCACGCAGTACGGAAAAAGTCAGCACAAACGAAAATAAACTCCACCTAAACTTGGTTCAT
>NW_024582425.1:2370614-2388939 GCF_018398535.1 Haplochromis burtoni | reverse complement strand
TTACTTTGAAAGTAACGAGTAACTTGAAGTAACTGAGTTACTTTTAAGAGAACTAGTAATGTAAGTAAGTTACTATTTTAAAGTAACTTACCCAACACTGCGTGTCAGAAATGAGAGTCAGAAATGTCAAACATGGGCAACACTAGAACAAGCGGGTCAACTGAATCCACTGGCATTTTGAAGGATAAAGTTAAAATCCTACACTGAAACCTGATGAGCACCTCTCAAAATCAATGTAGGAAAGAACAGCCGTGATTGGCTGGTTTGGTACCATCATTTCCTCCTGTGCATTTCCAGTTCCTGCTACTTAAATGCTGTCATTTACATTTTGATATGCATGTTATATGATGACCAAATGCTAGCTTGATTTTTTTAACAGATAAATATAAAGAGGGAGGAGTTGTGGTCGGGGATAGCATGTTGAGCCAGAGCAGATAAGTGAAAAAAAACAGCAGTGCAGCCTGTACAGAACAGGGAGAATCACAGCTGACTGAGCAGAGTGTCCAGACTGTGAGAATCTAATTCAATTGAGTCATGAGTGAAATCCACCGGCGAGTAGCTGAATTGGACGGGTTTCAGGCCTGAGGAGCAGAAGGCTATGGTTCTCTGGGTTGGGGGAAGAAAGGCTGCCCCAAGCGAGGGAGTTCAAGTATCCTGGGAAGTCCTGCAGTAATGTAGGCGTTGCACCAGACTGTTGTTGTGAAGAGAGAGCAGAGCCAAAAGGCTTTACCATCCCTATTCCAACCCTCCCGTGGTCATGAGATCTAAAAGAGCAAGTTTGCAAAAACAAGCAGCTGAAATGAGTTTCCAGTGTAGGGTAGAGATAGGGAGAACAGCTGAACTGCTACTGCTGGTCTGGCCATCAAGTTAGGATGCACGCTCATCTAGAGGGGGGAACTCAAAAGTTCTGCTGGGAGAAGGATGTCTGAAATACTCCACGTAACCTGAGACTACGTGGAAGGCTAACATACTACGATGGACTGGAGGTTGGATCTTTTTTGAAAACACGGAAAACTATTTAAAAGGGTGATTCACAAGTGGATTTGAAAATGTATTTGATCTGTAATCAAATGATTTGATTAACTTAAAAACAAAAAAGAATGATAAAATTTAGTTAAAAAATGAAAAATTCTTTGCGTGGCTGCTGATGTTGGAGCAACAAAAACAACTGCAATCTTTATACATCACACACCACTTAGTTTGTCCGCTGAATGTGAACACAAGCTGAGCCACCCTGGAAAAGACTCGGTCCAAATTGGTCCGGACATGTTGTCATAACTGGCACCGCAGTCGTTATGTCAGCGCCTGCCTTTATGTGAACTCATTTTGTGCCTCATTCGCTGTTAACAGCAGGTTTTTACTTCATCCTTTAGTCTGAACAACTGTTCAAAACAACCTTCAGATGTTGTCAAATGATGCTTTATAACATCTAGCTTATTCCAAGCATACACCCACCTTTATCTGTGAGTGGGTATGGCTTTCAAACGCAGGCCTTTTAGTGTAAATCTGACTGATAAATAAATGATTTAGTTCTTTTCAAATGTGGACGAGTGAGCTGAGCCACTCACTGGCTCAACATTACTCTGCATTTCCTGCTGGGAAAGAACCACAAAGACAGCTTATTTTTCTTGCTTGAGGATATCTTCCTTCTGTGACTCTTTAGCTTACATTTCTGTGCTACATACACACAGACACACTCACATATCAAGGTAACACTTTTATCACATCTATTCAAAAGCTTCTGTGACACCGTGGTGAATAAAAGAGGTGACTATTTCATTCTCTGGCATCCCCAATAGAAGGAGATGCTCACTTCTTTTGAGGGTGATGAGATTGTAGTGGCGATAATAACTCAGACATGAAGGAAAGATAGTGATGATAGGGCACGGCAGAGGTGCGCGCTCAGCAGCGAGATTGCTGTAGGGGAGCTGACAACCGCACAAGGGCTGTGGATAAAGGCTAAGTCAATAGCTGAATGTGCATGCCACCACTGGCTGTTGCTTGGAGACCTCCTCCCCCCACCGGCTCCGGCGCTCCCATGGTGCTTTGTTGCAGCTGGTTGAAGGCCAGCTCATTCAGGATCTGACAGTCTCTCTCTCTCAGAGGCTATTAGTTTTGGGAGATTTGAGCGCTGCAGCCGTCATAAAGTTCGAGTTGGTTCAGTTCATTTGCAGATGCACGATTTTAAGTGTTTGTAAGAGATTTCCTTCACCAGGCTGTTGTGGTGATCAGTTAAAATGCCTGACTTTCTGTGTTCCACACATTATAGGGTAGTTAGCAGATAACCAAGGCAGTATTTGAGTTCCAACACAGCAAATACACCTTTAAAACCTCAAGTGACCAAGATATTTCTATTTTGACTGAATGACTGAATGTAGCGTAAAGCACTTTGGGGTCCTTAGGGACTAAGTAAAGCACTATACAAATGCAGGCCATTTACCATTTTTATTTCATCAGAGTTCAACACTGGCATCGGATGTAGCAACTGTCAGTTAAAACCCCAACGATGACTTAGAGACATTATACATTTTTTAAAAAGTGCTCCATAACAACAGCAGCAACACCACTAAGGATCAAAATACCACTAAGTCACCTGGATTTGTTCATCAGAGAATTATTAGGAAGTATAAACAATACCTAACTCCTAATGACCACAGAGAGGGTGCGACACACTGAGGAAGGCTCGCCCTCTGCCCACTACATCAGACTGTGGCAGCAACACCACAATATGACTATGTGGTAATTTTAATAGTCCATTTTAAATTAATAGTCAAAAAAAATGTGTTTGCATAATAATAAGCTCTGCAATTAATCTAGCCTTTAGTCAAACCCCGCAACAAAGAGGGTCTCGCTGCTGCCAGCTTTGAGCAAAATTTACAGGAAAAAATTTAAATAAAGTAAGCTAGCAGTTTATGTACAACCAGGCAGCCTTTATTCAGACTTCTTCTATAGCTTTGTCACTGTGAAAACTAACCCACAGTGCATGCGGGTTTGTTCAAAACGATCACTTTTTCTTCAAATTCTATTGTGATAGCGATTACAGCAGCAAGAGCTGTCACTGTCGCCTCCAAAGCAACTCCATTTTCTTTCACTCCATCCAATCACGAAGCTTCCGCTTTGCTTCTCGCTGTGTGCATATCAGAGAGGCTCCAGCTTCACCATAATTTACCGCAGTGTCATCTTCACTGCTGCTGGGAAAAACAGAAGCTGCCTGGGCTCAGTCTTTTCAATACGCACACATGCTTGTAGATGTGTTTTATGGTCTCCATGCATCCTTGCTTTCTATGTATAAAAGAATTAAAGAAAAGAAAAAACATTTTGATAGCTCAAAGAATTCTTTTGTTTCAAAAAATATATATTAAAAAAAATAAGATCTGTTTGATTGAATTATGTGTTACCAGTCTAAAAACCTGGGACTCCATAATAATTTGATCACAAACAAATTTCAGTGCAATCGTTGTAGTCGGGTGTTTTTTTTCCCCTCCTTGCATTCATCCATGCATGTTCCCCTTATCCTAATGGAGAGGGGTGGGGGCTGGAGCCTATCCCAGCTGCCACTGGGTGAGAGGTGGGGTATACTGTGGACAGGTTTGCAGCATGTCGCAGGACTAACAAAGAGACAGACAACCATTGGCATTCACAATCACACATGCGGGCAATTTAGAATTACCAGTTAACATAACTCCACTAACTGCATGTCTTTGGACTGTGGGAGGAAGCCAGAGCGCCCAGAGAGAGCCCACACATGCACAGGGAGAGCATGTGAACTCTACAACGAAAGGCCCCGGACAGATGGTGGTTCAAACCCAGGAGCTTCTTGCTGTGAGGCTTTTGTTTTAAAGTAAATGTAATTAAAATCTTTTTTGAAAAAACACAATATTTTACATATTTACTCAAGATTTTGGATTCTGTGTGATCATGCTTGGCTGGTGCCTTGGCAAAAAAAAAAAAAAAATAATCAAGTGAAATTGTGAAACTGAAAAAAAGCTAACCCGCAATAATCTTACAACCAACCCTGAAATAGGGAGTGACAGTCATAAATATTCTCCGTCCCTTCTGTCTTTCTCTGCCTCTGTGGGAAAACAATCCTCTCTTCAGGCAGACAGAAGCAGCTCTGCACACTTACATGACGTTCACCATCTTAACAGTGCTGTTTAAAGGCTTTGTTACAGGCTGAAATAACAATAATCTGTGGTCAATAACACGCTACATCTGCAGTGCACTGTCAGCCAAACGCCTCGATGTAGTATTTGGGTCATTTGTTTGAGGGGTCTGGGATGCATTAGTGTGCGGGTGTCTGTGAGAAACTTGCCACTGCCTTGTCCTCGGAGATTATGATCACGGAGGAACCCACTTTGACAGCTGTGCTGCTTCCTACACAGCAGAGCCCCAATATGACGTTTCAACACAGATTCATCCCGCTTCTGCTTTTTGGTTCATTCTTTCTCCGGACATTTATTTTAGGGATGAATGAGGGACTTTCCTGGTGACTAATTTAGTAGTTGATTAAAACAGAACAGAAAAAACAGCACCAAAATCTAATGGATGCGGTTAAATATACATACATGAGTGTTGTGTTATTAAAAACATTTTATTTTACATCAAATTTCTGTCTTCCAGTGACGTGAATTGAAAATGAGGTGTTATATAGGCCGCTTCCACTTTTGGGACACAGCTCTCTTGTTTTGCTTTGGTTACAAAACAAACGCACCTCTTTCCTTTACAGGAAAGCTAAACTCACTTACTTCTTAGTTCAGCTCCAGACAAAATGAGTAAAACAGAGCCCTTATTCAGTGAGATTCATATACCAAAAAGGTTTCTGTCTTTGTCCTAATTACTCAGGGCCTTTCACCTCTTTTGGTGACATATGACGGATACCACTACCCCACAGTTATTCTGAGGCATCTTTTCTGTGAATTCACCATCTGGCCAAGGCCCATGTCCTCTGACATGGACCTCATGATCAAAAACACGGCCTACCCTGGCCCTAACCCCTTAATGAACAACCCTCTTCACGCCATCATTTTTGCTTCTCTTTGCTCCATTTTTAGATATTTGTTTGTTGAAATAAGAAATTTATTTAACCTTCACATAAATCTCCTGTAAAAGGCATACAGGATGATTTGTTGAGCATGGCTAACATTAGCAGCAGAAGGCTGTGTAGTTGACACGATTCAGTCATGTTTTTATTCTGGCAGTGTCTGTGAGAAGGAGCGAGTAATCAAATCTCACACTGACCTCAACAATGAGCACAATACCAAAGCCGTTTTCACACACACACACAAACCTCTGGTCATTTTCTCAGGTCAGGATATTTTCCACAGTTGTCTGTTTTCAGATGTAGCACAGCAGGAAATAGTCTGCTTCAACACTCAATGAGGTTTCCATGGACCTTGTAAGAAAACTCAGTGTTCTCACATTTGCCTCAGCTGGGTGATCTGTAGAAGAGCTTACGACTTCTGCGTGTATGAAACCTGCAACGAATTCATGACAGCGTTGCCTGTGAGGATGTTCAACTTAATGACCCCTCACACCGGCCTTCAGTATTTTGCCTCAACGAAAATCCTCAAGTGAACTGAAAGCTGGGAGAAAATAAAAATGGACAGTTTCCTTTTCCTCTGCAAACCGTCTTGAGGTTTCAGTTTCTTTGTGGCGTATAAAGAGTACACTGTACAACAGGCCTGCCTCGTCATTTTTACCTTTCACTCTCAGTTCCTAAAAACTATCCAAGCTGCGCCACATAATCACAGCCAGCCGTAACATTTCCATATATATTAAATGACCTTTCTTTCCCATGGTACGGCTCGGCCTGCGCAACCAGAGAGTCCTTCACACATTTAATCACCCACACTACCACACCTCATAGACGGAGCAATCTACAGATAGGTGCCAATGGCAAAAGATAACCTTTATCTTAAAGCATGAGAGCAGGACTAATCTTTGCAACATCGCTGACCTATCTCATGGTTATTGTCACCTAGAGCCAACAGGGATCAGGTTAAGTTGATGAAAGACTGTTGGTCATGAGACATGCTTCTGAATTTCTAAGCAGATGTAAAATTATCTGCTCTGATCATGTTTACAGGAAAAAGCTTCTCTTAGACTCTTAAAGAGGGAATTGATAAACATCAGATACCACTTGAGGATGCTCTGGAACAAACTGAAATGTCAGACCAGAATAAACTTAAGTTTTTCTACATCAAAGAAAACACTGCAAGCAACCACTATTAAAGAATGCACGAGTGAAAAGCGCAGCTGCAGGGAAACAGCGAGAACATCCGCCATGTGTGCCAAAAGGACTGCGTGGTGGTGATGGAGTCTTTCTGAAACAGACTTTAAGACAAACAATACACAAATTCCCTCTTCACCATCACTGAAACACATCCAACAAATACAGCGCTAAGGCTTCAAAGACGGCTTCTTTACTGGTCTCACCATGTTAAAGCCAGACTGTCCAGTGCATAGGCTGCAGTCAACAGAACATAATCAAATAAATCTGCATGTGAACAGCCATCAGATTAAAGGGAAACTATTATGCTTTAATTTGATCCTGTCATATATACTGTTCATGCTAAAGATCCATCATCTGCCACTTATCTGGGTTGTGGGGGTAGCAGTTTAAGCTGAGACTCCTCCTGCAGCTCTTCTGGAGAACAACGAGGCGTTCCCAAGCCGCTGAGACACAGGGCCAGATTTACAAATGGTATGCGCCGGTGCAAACGCCTCTTCTGTTAAAAACCCACCATTGGTATTCTTGTGGCACAAAATTTAACAACAACAACAACAGAAAGCTTATTTTCTGCCTGCTGTGGTGATGACAGTTGCCACTAGGAGTCTATATTATGTGGAATGAGAAGGGTAGATGTTATCTAAGCAAGTGCATAACTGCTGCAGGTGAGTGGCTCAAAGCTTTGACTATTCTTTTTACCGAGTCCTCACCTGCATGTTTAGGGCCAAGCCCCACACGAATACTGGTATTTTGATAAAACAGAGTGCAGCTGAAGTAAACTGAGCGTCAGAAGGAGGAGAATCCCAACACAAGATGCATCCAAGAAGGTGTCTGGCAATGGAAAGCCATCTTACTTTGTAGTGTCCACGTTTGTTTCTATACACTAACACTACTCTTAATGTAAACATTATTTACTACAAATTTTAAAGGACAGTGGTGACGGGAGCTGTTTAAATTTACACACAAAAACGCACACAGAACAAAACTTCAAAGCTCACTACAAAATAAACCATTTGACAATCTGGGATGATTTTTGACTGAATTATGCAAAACTACAACAATAAAAATATGGAGCTGGAAATAGATATAATAATAGAACCCCTTTAACCAACTATGTGAAAAGTTGAGCAATCTGTGAAATTTCTGGGCCTCAGTGCTGGTCTTCAGCTTTTTTCCTCATGAAAGGATGTTTCAACATATTTCGAGAATTTTTTCCCAGCATTTGCAGCTGATTTTTATATTAAAAACACATGGATGAATTTAGCTCCCCAGTCACTAATATCTTCAACAACTCTGGAAATGTTTTTCTGAAAATATGACTGTTTATATACAGAACATATAGACGTACAGCTGTGAGCTGCAGGAATTTTATTAAAGGTTTCTATGGATTTTATTTCCCTCTAACCACTGTATAAACTGGTCTCTACAGGAAGCCGATGACTTCAAGCTAACCACAGCTGGCACTCTCACCGAAACGAGAAACTACACCGCCACCTTTAAAGCGTAAAAAGGGTGAGGGAGTGTGACACTGAAAAGATGCTGTTGGATCCAATTTTGCTTGCACATAATCTAAAAGGTCACCGACAGAAACATGCAAACATAATCAAACGTGATGCTGTGTGTGAGCAAAACAAAGAGCAAAAACAGAGAGCTCCAGAAGCAGACTGTCACACACAGAGCTGTTTACAGCGGCAGGTAAATAGCTGTCTGAGCCACAAACTGCACCAAGGGGCTGATAAATAAAACAGGGAGGTAAACTCGTAATTGAATGTGAATCAGTATGTTTTGGAGCTTGTGAATACCGCTAAGCACAAATAAAGCTATTATCTGTATTATTCGCCATTCCAGTTCATTCCCCACAGGCACTTTTTTCCCCCCTAACAGCACCGCCATTCAGTTAAGATCTTCTTTTCTATCAGCGGCTGTGGCGGTTATCAGAAGAGGAACTATAATGAAGCAATCTTCTTTCCCCCCAACCGTGAAAGAGCCCCAAGACCAATTACTGTGCAGCTCGACAGCCGGGGTGACACCTCCTTCCTCTGTTCTCTCGTCTTTATTGTCTCAAATGACATGGTTTGTTTTGTTTTTTTTAAATCGAGCCTTTTTTTGTTAGTCTGTACAATGAATACTGCAATTACTGACCGGAAGGTTTATACAGCAACAAGGGAAATGGTTGAGTAGGTGGATGCATGCGTTTCCAAGTCGAAGGGAATAATACAGTTTGATTCCCACAGGGAGACGACTGTGTGTGCGCTCGGTTCAATCAATACACACTGTTGTGAGTGTTGAACTGAGGAAGTATACTTTATGAGAGAGGCCTTTTACTTAAAAAGTCTGTTATGTTCATGCAGCTGTATTTCAATTACTGTGAAGAAAAAGGCTATTTAGAATATATCACAAACAGCACTCGCATAGAAATCAAACCTTTAACTTATTGTTTTATTTTGTGTTTTCAAGAGCAAATTTAAAAAAAAATAAATAAATTTTTTCCTAAAAGTACAGCTCTGATTGCTAGCAGAGAAACCTCACCCACTGGAAATAAAACCCTCCATTTGTGAGCGGCAGCCAATCATGAGCAAGGCTGCTTAAGGGAAATGAGCCAGATCTGGACTAGAAAGCCCATTTGTTCTACACATGTGCAGCTAGAGCTTCTTCCTGTCTTTTCCTTTACAGTAAAAGCCTTGGGGATATATACTTTGGAAGTAATAGAATAAACAATTAGTAATGATAGGAATTGGTAAAAAAAACAACAAAAAAACAACAAAAAAAACAAAAAAGGCAATTTACAGCAGATTGCAGGACTTGCATAGAATCTTATCTTTGGTTTTACTAGTCATAAAAACAGATTTATTTTGTTCTTAATAAATGTGCATTTTTCTTCCCATGTTCACAAAGCTGTAAATAAACAGAGGATGTGATCTCTTCACAATGCTTCTGAGGTACGACACAGAATTCAGTGTGGTAAGCATTTTCCCTCTCCATGTTCCTGCTGCTTGCTGCCAGCATCTGGTGCAGTGCAAATGTTTGCCTCAAGCTAAAAATGTATAAAGCAGAGCATATATCATTAGCATAACGCACACATGCTTTGCATAAACGACAGCATAGAGCCATACGAGTCATAAAAATACTACTTAGTCGACAAAGAACATGCTGTGTACCTAAAGTGAAGGGTGACTGATCTATTAAGGAGAAACTTCGGTTCCCTAAAATGAGGCCCGACAAACCAAATGTGCACAATTTGGCAAAAATAAATAAAATTAAAAGAACATGCCGAGATCTAAATCATAACTGGTGTGTACAGAAGCTTTTTATAATTGCTTTATGAGCATGGAACTCTATCATGGGGTAATTATAAACGTTTGCTCTGCTTGAATAAAATAAGCTAGAATTTGTGCTGACATGCAAACTGGTTGCCTGGGCAAGGACTTGCAGGAACACTGCTTCAGGAAAGAAAACTGCCTAAAAAACAGATTTGCCTCCGAGACAAAACTGCACCCTCTTGCAATTTATGAACTAAATTAGTCAAGTGTGCAATGTTAATACTCTTCATTTTACAGCCATCCACTAAAGTCTGTTCAGCTGTAATTGGAGCCGTCTCTTCAGCCTCTCTGCACCCTCCACAAAGCTACTCTGGGCAGCCATTTGGTCTCCTGGCTGAGGGAGTGGACTTATTACCAAAAAGGTCAGTGATCAGAACAAGCTGAGCTGCCACATCTGCTACACAGCCCGATATTTCTCTGGTCTATTCCCCGGACACCGTGTTAGCCCCAAGGTTTGCAGGTAGAGAAACGTATCAAGATTTTTTTTTTTATTTTTTTTTTTTTAAAAAGCTGCACGTTTTTATTCCCTGGTTATTATTCATTTCATTTCATCACTTACAACAGAACGTTAAGAGTGTTAACATTTCATCCCAGAGACCACAAATATGTCATTAAGACACTTTAAAGCTTCTTGGCAGGAGCTGTGATTTGTGACTTCAGGGGGAAATCTATTACTTTTTAAGATCCCAGTCAGAAGGGTAATGGGATCTAAGAGCAACTGTTTACTTGTGAGTTACAGGATTTGTTCGCTTGCCAAAAGATTCCTTCTGTTTGCTTACTTGCCAGCCTCAGATTACCATTCAGTCATTCTCAATGACCTAAACTGCTTGTGTGAAAGCGGCGCTGTAATGGCAACAATCCACCACAAAATGTCCACACTCCATGCTTCATGCTCGACTTCCCCGCAAACCCATTAATAACACTGCGGACAAATGTTTGCCAGAAAACTACCTCACAAATGAGGACATTGAGAATTCAATGACACACATGAATCAAGGCGGACCGTGTTCACTGTCAAACAAGTGCCGTAGTGGAAAACATTAAAGATGAATTAAACTGTGGCTTGTGTCAGAGGGAGAGCATATGTTAGCTGCAATCTATAGGAAACAACTTATTACCTTTGCACATTAAACTTTTGTGAGGAGAAAAAAAAAACAGGACAGATTTGTTTGGCTGGAAAAACTATTCGTTTCAGGAGCTTTTATGTAGGGACACAAAAACGGATGCACACTTAAGATATCTTTCATTTTTCTGATAGTCTTTGAGAGCACTTGGTTCATTTGTGCATATGAGCAACAGATTATACAGTCTGGACCACATGATGTTCAGTTTGTGTCAACATGATGTACATGTAGGTGCATACACACTCCCTTAAATAAATAATCAAACCACACAGATTATGAGGCAAGTGGTTCTCATCCCTGCAGGTTAAGGTTCTCATCCTGTAGACAGCCTACAACTGAACTGCCATGCAGACATCACCAGCTGTACTCCAAGATCACTGACCCGGAGTCTGCCCGAGCTGGTACGAGATGAAAAACGCTTGTGCTCGATGGTTAACGGTGAATGAACTTTTCCACCAGGAAACTGATAACAGAAGATTATTCTCTCAGACAGAAAACAATAAAAAGATGAAACATCTACCAAGACTGCCACTAACCAGTGTTTTGGAGGTGTAATTACAGAGCTGACATATGAAAGGAGATTGCTCCAACATTTCAGAAAGCGATTTATTTAGACATTCAGTTAAGTGAAAGAAAAGTTTGTTTTTTAACTGCCAATGTTTTATTAAAAACATAAATTGTGACTACTGTCAGTGACTGTTATTGGAAAAGAAACCGAATAAAAAACAAAGCAGAAGTGGAGAATCTACAGCTGTGTTCACACAGAAAACACGATGACCAGAGGACATAAAGTCGATAACATTTGGTGACATATAAAAATAAACTTTTTCAGTTTGCTGTGCATTAAATAGCCTTTTATTCAAGACTGCTGGTTAGACAGAAAGGAAAAACACCCGAAGACAGAACTGTGGAAAACTGTGCTCTGTATTTTTCTAAACAACAAATTCCATCAATCGCGATACTTTTAACTGACACTTGAGCTCGAGATGTCTCCCATTTCACAGACAAGCCTATTTTCAGTGTACCTATTTTCACGTGCATCACACCAGTATAAATGGCAGATGAAGGTGAGAAATTCAGCACGTGCATCAGTTTCCACAGTGAAGTGAACATCAAAGAAAACCCGCAAAAAGGATGATGTATTTTTTTTTGACCGGAGGATGCAAATAACGCAAGTGTATCTACATAAAAAAACAAAACAAAAACACTCTGCATGCAAAATTAGCACAGAAATACAACAAATCCATCACAGAGTGAATGATCGACCCCAGTGACAGATGGTGTGTGTGTGTGTGTATGTGTCTTTTTTCCTTGGTCATCCAGCCTGTCTCTGTATTTGGGCGGCTGACACAGTGGAGAAACACTTCATAAAGGTAAGCAGTGGAAACACCTTGAAGCACAGAAAAGGTGCTTGTTTATCTGCTGCACATCATAGCACTAAAATCACACCAATAATAATTCACTGATGCTTCCAGACACAATACGTTTATCAGTTCAAACACCCGGGAGGTATTCCTGGAGCCCACCCCGGTCTCTTTTCCTCTGGTCCCTCCGCCCCTTAATGAATATTGATAAGCCCTCCCTGCTGTGCTTAATGTTAACGCCACGAAAAATTATGCTGGCTGTGTCACTCACACATAATCCCCCGAGGGGCACGGCACAAAACCAATGCACAGCCACCTCAGACACCAAGACGAGAAGAGAATTAGAGGTCAGAACCTACAAGAACAGCAGCCTCATTTCTGTGAGAGTCTTGATGATGATGGAGGTGCGTACTCGTGTTAAGGCTGTGAGCCAGCAAGCATGTGATGCAGTGCGAAAGGGACATTTTTCTAACAGCTTGCCCGATATCGTCAAGCAGTGACAGCTTAGTTCTGGAATCATGTCAACACAAAAGGAAATGCATAGACCAAAGAAGACCATTTGCTCCAAAGGTCAGCCATGTAATACATCTGTAATTCAAACCCAAACAAAAGGAAGAAAGACGTGAGGCAGCTAGCTGACGCTCCAAGCAAGCAGCAAACAATAACAAAGCTTGCAAGACGGGATATTTTTTTTTACTAACCTAGTGATAACCTTTTCGTTAATCTAGTCTTGAATGTGTCAGAAAACAGTGTAAAACCTGCATAACAAGAAAGTAGCTGAAGTTTTCACATTTAAGAATAGCAGATGTTCTGTTATAATTATCAGTTATACTTGTTGGTATAATTGGAAACAAAACTGCAGCAAGAATATTAATCCGAATATAAAAGGAGTAATTTAACATTCCATGACATTCCACCTTTCACAGAAGGAAAATTATCAGGATTTATTCATTTTTAACATTTTGTTTATAACAACAACAAAAAAAAAAGAAAAAAAGTGAAGAAACATGAGGGACATACATAAACTTTTCTTAAGTAAGCAAGCAGGAAAACTTTGCTTTAGGGTCTTTGTTTGCTTAACATAACAAACTGTGTAAACCATATATTTTTATTATCTTTATAGACAGTCCTACCTCCTATGTTCCACAGCTGGCTCTACAGAAAGATTCTGTTGAGACTGAAGGACGACATTAATTTTAATCGTTCATTTGAGTGTATTTTAAAGTCTTCCTCTAATAGTAAAGACATCTGATGTAGTGAATCAACAACAGCTGCTAAGGTAGCGAGCATATAACTGATGTGTTTGCCGGTGTAGAGAACACACACAGACACACACACAGACCCCTTGAATCAGGGTGTGCATTGCCAGGTTGCGCTGACAGATTAGTTGTAATTATGTGTAGTGCGGTGACTTTCATAGATAAACACGTGCACCTATTTTTGTAAGTTAAGTTACTCATAAAAATACTCCTAATAAGGCTTTATGGCCAAACAAATTTTGAGAGTTTACCATGAGAAAGAGCAAAGTGCAGGGAGATGTGAAAATATAGGAGGGACCTGGTCATAGCAGGTATGGTTCTTTATGCCCAGGCCTACATTGGGGTCGGTTGTGTGCGACTAGTCTACTCCATCAGCATTTTAAATACATAATGAAACTGTAAATCACAATAGGGGTGGCAAGGAGCTCTAGGAATAGGTTAGCAATCTCTAGCTGTTGGACTGGCAGTGGCTCTCAGTCTCTAACCTAGCCCGCTGTTTGGTTAACAAATGGTTTCCTAGATTTAGTTTTTATGACGTCTTTTATGATGTACTGCATAAACACAGACATACTGTTAAACTGATGCAGCAAGAAAATTTTAAGAAATCTGGTTAAAAGAATAATTACTAAACAGTACTAATGTGTACTAACTGTGGGTGTTTTTACACTGTTTAAGTGCTCTTAGTTTATAATCGGCAAAATCGGCACAGAAGCTGTTCTGTTTTAAACTACTTTTTAATTAAGCTTCCCTCAACCTTATCTACTTCAGTTAGTGGTTTCCTACATTTCCCTGAATGCGTCCTGACAGAAAAGAGAGCTGAACTTGTTACTCAAAGTGCACCGTAGGTTGTGGCTGCCCTGCTTTTAATCTCTTCGATTTGCTTCAGGAGGAGAAATTGGTATGTCTAGCTCTTCAGCAACGGATTATTCAGCCGTGATTGCTGAACAATAGCAGCTGTTTCTGAGTGTGGATGAGCTAACACAAAAAGCTGGCTTTTAATATTAACGTTTCAAGCAGCTGAGCATTATTTGGCTATCACTCCTCCGAGGGTGTAATGGAAGTTTTTGTTTGACTGACTGTGAGATGAAATGGCACAGTGTCCAGACCAGCAGGTTTTGGACCCCGGTTGGATTTTTCTTTGAAGTGTTGCTGTGCTGAGTAGTAACAACTCGTGATTTGATAGAAATGAAGAAGAGATCGGTCAGGGAATAAGCTGAGAAGCAGAACAGAGTGTTTTTGGCCAGAGTATTTTAAAGAAACAGAGCAGAAGAGGAAGATGGGGGATGATGATGAAAAGGGATTTAGCAGATAAAGCTGATAAAAATGATTCCACTTTGTTCCTGCAGCCTTGGACCGGCATTATGTTTTAACGTCTTTAGCTGTAGCTCAAACTTGTAATATTCAGGCAGAGATGGAAAACAATTCACGCTTTTTAGTTCTTAGTCACACAGTCCATTGAAAATGACAGGTATTCATTGGTTTTCACTTCTTAAGATTGTGGGGATTCCTATATTTTCTGTGTTTTGTGCCAAAAGCCATTTTCGCACATGAATTTCGGACAGTTTATGGAGAATTAAGTCAGGATATTTTCCACATTTGCCATTTTTTCACAAAGTAGGAAATAGCCTGCCTCAGATGAGTTTGCACTGCTGAAAATACTCTCTGTGGTTTGGATGAGGTAATTACCTGGACTGAGCGTGCAGGAGGCAGGACATGTGACACCCACTCACTAGTAAAGCTGCTGATCATAAGCAAAAATAATGATCACCTTCTCATTAGCTTAAAAGACATGCAGTTATTTCATGTTAAAAACACATGTTTTTACTGTATGTTTCCTTGAACGTTAAAATATAATTCAATTGAAGAAAAAAAAAAAAGGGGCAGGCGTGGAGGACACAGGTTTGTCCTAAAAGGGAGTTGACTAGTGGGTGTTTTTCACAGAAAATCCCCTATTGCAAGGGCAAATGCTGATCCCTGCCAGCCTGTCTCCACTGTGGGAGCAGATGAGGGCGAACACAGCCTAAGGCAGCAATGGGCTTGAGTGCCTTGGGGGAAAAGAGTGACAACAAGCTGAAGCCAAGCTAAGTATCGTGTACTACCAAAAGTGGACTGGGTAAGAGACGCCGAAAGATCCAGAAACAAAGACAGCTGCAGGCAGACGACAGTCCTTCCAAGGGTTCAACTGCAAAAACTTTACTACTTGGATCTTGTTGACAAATGCTTCACTTGGCTATAATTTCCATGTTCATGAGTATGCTAGTGTGTGCTTGGGTTCACATGATGTAAATTTTGTCAGATGGCAAGTGCAGCGATTTCTGCAGATGTCTGCACGCCTGCCCATTTTTTATGACTCGTCGTAGTGTAGTCCCGTGGAGTCTACACTACGACGACGATTGACCAACTCCACATGCGTCCTTACAGCCTTAGAAGGAGCGCAACACAAATGACTACTCGTCCGTGGTGGGTGCAGCTGTCCACGCTCGCGCCGCAGTATAATCCCCGCCTCGAGCCTAATGCAGAGCCTACGATGTAACCATCACAACGCCTGTGTTGTTCTGGATTTTGTGTGCCAAAACACTAGCTGGGGGTGGAATATCTTTCCTTGCGTTTATAAATTCTCTTAGCGGATTTAAAAAAGAAAAAAAAATGGCAGCAGCAGAAGAAGTGTGCTGGAGGACACTACGGTACCGAACAGGCCAATCACAGTCGGACGGATGTTATTTGGCTACGATGGAGGATTTCGGAAGGGTTTAAAGCTGAAGTATAAATCCCACATTACTCACCTTGGCCTCAGCTTAGCCAAACAGCAAATGAATCTGGGCTTTCAGGGAGCGGCAAAAACACACCGCTGTAAGGGAGAGGTGTGCGCTTGATTCATGACACACCTTTTCACTCATTTAAAGTGAAATCAAGTCGGTAATCACTTTATACCAATTATTTTGCTTGCATAATCGTTGGAAGCCAGAATCACAATTGAGATTAAAATCTGATTAAGCACTAAATGCACCAGAATATTAGCGGTACCTTTTGCACATCACACGAAATGTGTGCTACAGGGGGATTTAGGAAATGATGAGACCTTTTCTTGCCGTTTTAAAGAATCAAATAATGGGGAAAATAATCTGTATTGTTACTGGAGAGTAAAGGGCTTATGAAAAATAAAATGCCTTCAGTGGGTCAGCAGCCTTTGTAAACCTGATTAACTGTCTGAAGATGTGCAACACTTTCAGATGATGGCAGCATACATTTGAATCTCTGTGGCTTTGAAAATCTGGTATTAGTGATAAGCCTTTCATGCTTCGCTTTAAGCCCATCTAATCAAAACTTCATCCTAGTAAGATCAATGCAATATTTGCACATGTTGATGGAAAGAGAGGGACCCCCTCCCCCCCCAAAAAAACAAAACAAAAAACAATTCGTCGCAAAAGCTGCTTTATACGCTTCAATAGGTGTAAAAGCACAAGCTGCCTGTACAATATACTTGAAGTGTATGACAGTGAGAATAATTGCCATGTCAAATCCTCTTGGGCTTTCAACATGTTCCTGTTCGTTTGATGCATGACAACTGCCAAGGTGACAAGCAGACTGTCACAAAGCCGAGGGTGAGATAAAGCTTGGAGACACATTTAAATACCGGCTTGCGATTTCCAAGTGGTGACATTGCACTGAAGGTATGACAGTTTTGTTCACACTGCATAGGAATTGATTTTTTGGTTTTAAAACAACTTAAGCATTAATATTGCAGCCTCTCTACAGCCAGAGAAAGACAGGAAACATTAGTAAGAGAGATTTATCAAGACAGGCAGCTCATTTAAACAACACATTTTGAGGGTTATCACAGGAACGTGGAATGAAGAAAATGTGTGGGTGTTTTATTATATTTATCTAGTGGGAACCTCCTGCCATAGATGCTTCACTAAATTAGATCTTCAACACCTCCCAAGATGTGAAAGGTAAATTTGGACTCTTAGCACACATCTTCACTGATGAGCCATTTTTACACATGAACTCGATAATTTCAGGAGAATCAGGTGGGAATATTTTTCACAGCTTTCTGCACACACAGCACCAGAAACATGGAAAGCAAAAAAACTCTTCATCCATCTGTTGATTTTCTACTCCAACTAAACATGGTATTCCAAATTTCATGGTATTCGCCCTCCCTAGCACTGCTTTCCAATTCCTCATGGGGGAATCCTGAAGTGGTTCCAGTGCAGGCAAAAGATATAATGTGTCCAGTGAGTTCTAGGTTTACCCCGAAGTGTCCTCTCACTTAGACATGCCTGGAAAACCCTTTAAGGGAGGCCATCCTGCTCAGATGCCCAGACCACCTCAAATACACTACAGCATAGGCCCTACTCAATGAGGTACTATTAATTAATCTTAAGTCCTAAAAAGTTCAAAGCTGCTGTGCATGTTTAAAAAAAAAAGGAAGGCTAAATATGCAAAGACGGGCTCTCCATTTTGCAGGCAGCAAAGCTGCGGGATCCCTTCCACTGCCCTGAAGGTGAAAAGACTGTCGGTGAAACAAAGGAGACTGCAGATTTTTAGCTGTACGATAGAAAAAGAGAAATTCTCTCTGACCGTTGACACAAATGGAGGAATAATCTGGATGGTTCCTGAGCTGATGGCCACCAACGCTGCATTTACTGAAAGTACAAAAGTGAATCTCTTTGACACAAGTCTCTATCTGCCTCATGAAAGGGGGGGCAACAGTCTGTGCCTCCATTTGTCGCGGGGGGAATGAATTGAATAACCTCTCAGGCTAACCTGGCCAGGAGGAGCGAGGAGTGTGTGGCATACAAATGATGACGACATAAACGCAGCGGCTGGGTGCTCAGTCGTGCGAGAATATAAACTGTGCTGTGATCGTCTGCTTTTCTGATGCACCTGACCCCCCCGTCATTGTTAACACAGGGCTAATCTAGTTCACTACATCAGACGTGAAAAAAAAACAACAAAAAACACATTATTAGGTTTTTGGTGTCATCTTAAATACAGAAAGGCAACACACACACACACACACACA
>NW_024582425.1:2326925-2370594 GCF_018398535.1 Haplochromis burtoni | reverse complement strand
CACACACACACACACACACACACACACAAAAAGGATTATCTTGAAGAAGCTTAATTGTTTCCCAGGCAACTAGTTCCCCCACTAAGACGATGACTGTGAAATTTCCGCTAGCGATTATTTTACTTTCAAATGACTTAGCTGTGTCCTCAAGCTAAATCCTTCATGTGAGCCAACCTAGTTTTAAGACGGAGGGGGGTGGGGGTGAAATAGATTAGAGACCTCGAGGAAAAAAACAACATCTCTTTTAGCCCCCGGTACAATAACAAAACCGAGCCGTGAGCTGAAATGAAAAGGTTAGCTCAATGTTTATCGTTAATGATGGTGGGCTTCTGATGAGACCCAGCAGGGGTGATTAATTCATGCAATAAACAAGGCCGTCTAGGGTGTAGTAATTTCAAATTGCCAGATGAGTCACACAAAGCGGTTTTCCTTAATCATTTTAAGCAGGTGCCTGAACGGATATAGCCAATCACAGTGGTCAGAAAACATCAGCATCTCCCACAAGTGTCAACAAACACTGGCGTCCATTTTCTTTCTTAATTTGCAGTCGAGTGCTGATTCAGAGAGTAATTATTGTGCAGTAATAAACACAGGCACAATCAATGACAGTGTCACTTTGTGTGGTTTGGGTTAATAAAAGCTGGCTTCCTCCCAAAGGTATGCCTTTTGTCATGTCCGCAGAGACCGATGCACATGTGGCCTGCCGCTCGCTCGCGACCGTATCTCTTCCTCAAAGGGCTCAGAGCTGCGACAGTGGCACATAATAACCATTGTCTGTGGTAAATCCCCAGCGCAGCGAGCTGGGGGGGGGACCCACACGAGAATCGAAACAGGTTTTAAAGTCACACCGCACACTTGTTTTCCACCATTTCAGAGGACCAGAATACTGTCATCTAAAGGAAAAAAAAAAGGCAGCATGCATTATGCAGCAGCAGCAACAACAACTCCACAGTGGCCTTAAGTCACTCGAATACACCAAACAAAAAATACAAACAAATAGCAGCAGTATGCGGTGAGTTACAAAAACACAACTGCATTACATCTCCTTTTTTTTTTCCCCAGAGAAAAGCCATGAAAACAGCACATTGCTGCTGCCCATATCAGCTTTACCATCTACACTCAGGGTTATGAGTCATTACAGCAATGCTCCGAATGTGTAACATCTCCTTACCTGCAGTTGGGAGGTGGGTCTAGTGTTATTTCCGCAAGCTCTTTTTGAATCCTGCAAAAGAAAGATTTGCAAATTAAAATTCATCTGAAAGAGTGGAGATTTCCTTGGTGCATTTATTCAGTGATACAAAAGCTTTCAAAGAGGTGTGGTTGCCTTTAACCCAAATCTCTAACGGAAAAAGAGATGCAGACGACCTCCAAAGAGGTTCTGGCCTTTCCCCTAAAAGAAAGTTTTTCTTGTAATTAGGATTCCGTTTACTCAACTAGAAAACACCTTTTTTTTCCTATTAAATGGCTTATAAATGAGATTCTAAAAACTCAATATGATACTACAGTACTGATGTCGAGTCTGCTTAAATCATAATCAAGTGTCCACATTGCTACCCTCGATAGTCTGCACCTAAAATACTAACTGTTTATATATATATCTTTATTTTATTAAATGCCAACACCAGGGAACAGTTTTCTGTGATTTTACAATCGTGCCCACCACTAATCGGGGCTGCGGTGGTCCTCACCCTCCCTGTCAGGGGAAGATGTGAACTTCCCCTCAAGTTAGGTGGAAAGTTCTGCAATAGGTTCATATAGACAATGACTGGCTGTATGTCAGCCCTGACATTTAACCTGCTGACATGTAATATGTGTAATAACAGTGTGGCTTTGCAATACAGTTCTCCACACTGATGATGATATAATTATTGATGCTTTAATATGATCATTTTCATGAGAGTCATACTAAACTGAACATGCTTCACTATAGTTTCATTCAGAAGCTCCACAAACAACCAACATTGACATGACAAGCTCATGCTTGTGTGTGTGTGGGAAGCGGTTACACTGATTTATCAGCATCATGGGAGAAAACAGAAGGATATTTCTGACAGTTTGATTGATTTTTGAGTTACAGAGTAATAAGATTGCACTTGGAGAGAAGCTTGCTTTGTCAGTGGAAAGCTGCTGTGTGTTGTTTGGCATGATGAAGAGTGGAGGACAGGCAGGTGCAACATTTTAAACATCTAAAAACAGGCTGAAGGAGTTAGTAGAACTGTGAAGAAGGTAAGGAAGCAAAGAGCCAAAATATGTCATGATGTAATTCCACCTTTTCACTTTCACCTAATATCCACCCACTTTTCTTTTCAGCCATAATTGTATGTCGGCATGTAAAAGTCTCTTCATGCTGGAAGTTAGACTATTTCTAACTTCCAGCATCCACCCACTTGGGCGACACGTGCATTATGGAGGATGGACAGTGCTACAATAGTAGGTGCACATTAACCTCCTCTCCTTCCGCTCCTGCAGTGATACTACTGGTTATTGCCAAGTGCAGCCTTATTCGGCACATCCGCGCGAGGAAAGAAGTAATTACTAATTTGTGCCACACATTTTAGTGATATTAAAAATATGATTTGGTTTCTTAAGAATACAATTAACTGTTTCAAATAGCTCATAATAAAAATGCAATACGTCTATGGAGAGCATGTAATTTTGTCCATTAGCTTGTGCTCAGCTTTGATTGCCAAATGTTTTCTTACTTTTAGACTAGTCCGTTGGTGTGATTTCTTTCCACCCTCCTGTTTAAAACAAGTCAATTATTGGCCAGCAGCTTCCACATCAGCCACACCACCAAGAAAAAAAGAAACTGAGAAGTGAACAGAAGTTGCAGTTTTGGACAATTGTTGATAGTTGCCTTAAATATATGCAAATCAGTCATGCTTGCTTGGGTAAAAGTAAAACTACTAACAGTTTATAACAGTGCAGATTTCAAGTGTTAGATCGCAAATATAACCAGATTAAGTACTCCTATTATCTGTTTATTAAGCACGAGGATAAATTAGACAGCTTTGATCATTTGCTACAGATAACCAGAAAATTGGGATTCAGGCACTGCTGCACAAAAACAACGCTGAAGTCCGCCCATGTTTTGGCTTTTTCTGCTTACAAAACCCCCCCAGAGATGTTCATAATGTCAGTCTCTGTTATAAAAAGACTCAGTGGCCTAAGCCAAGTGGTTGCATAATTCTCTCATCGGCTGTCTTTTTTGGGAATAAGTGCGAAGACTGGTTGGAGGTAAGTGTTGGTGGTGGTGTAGGCTGTGGAGCACGAGGCGCATCCAGTCGAACAAACAGGCTGGAACGAGAATCTCTCTTTATAAATGACAGCAGTGACACCTCAGTGCAGAGCTGTGTGAGTTTCTTCCTTTCTGTGGGTTAAGCGGCACACTGAATCGCGTGGATGTTTGAAATGACAATGCCTGTGGGACTGCAGTCTTTTTATATTACTTCACACCCCTGGGGCACAAGAAGGGGGAGAGGCCTTCAGTTTAACAAACAACTCCTGTGTAAACGCTCGGCTCTCAAAGCCAGATTCAAGCCCTCTCTTCTTTTCTTACCTCTTGGCACTAGTTGAAAGTTTAGCAGCGGTTTTACTCGAGATCTTAGTCTCCTTCTTTTTGGGCTGTGCTTGCTCTCGCTCCTGTTCAGCAGGTACCGATTCCCGTTGCTCAATATCCGAGCTTCCCCCGCTTGTGCTGGGGCTGTCGTCTGGTCTCTGCACTTCGCTGGACATCGTGGGCCCTAAAGCAATAAATGAACGTGCAAATATTAATAGGTTGCAAGTTTCCACAATGTCTGATAGTTGGGTAGACTTGGGGACAGCAAAATGTACTTAATCTAAATCAAAAGCTGGGTGTGGGCGAGGGTTAAAATTGTGCAGAGTGAAAGCTGATGAAAAGACATTTGTCAAAGCTTACAGTGCAGCAGATTACACATGTATAAGGCCCCTGTTAAGAATATAATGAGACATTCACCCAATCATCTGCTAGGGGTTACAGACAGAGCAGTCATTAGGTAGACTCCACTGGCCTAGATTTCTAAAACAAACTAGAGGTCCTGTCACTGCTCTGTGTCATACTCTCTCCTCTTCTTTACTGGATAATGTGGTAGTAGTTTGAGACACAGAAAGCTCTTTGTGGATGAAAAATATAAATATCAATACACTACCCTGGTTCTGTTGCCCATTTGTTTACAAACGACAAAGACAACGCAGGAACAGGGGTGTGTCCAGAGTGGGGGCTGTGGGGTGGCTTCAGCCCCGACTGAAAACTATTTACATATTCTTTTGCAGATTATAAACAAATAAATCTACTTCTCCTATGCTATGTTACGTTTTGTAAGTTATCTAAAACCTTACCACCAGGGGGCATCATTTTACCTCTGAGCAACTTAAAACGTTTTGTTCTTTTTACTTTTGGCAATTCTTTGTACCTCTAGTCTCCATTTCCTCAAGAAACTTGCCTGTGCTTTTGCCAGGAAATCTTTATAATTAAGAATTTCCTACAATGCTTCATCTAGTGGTAATAGCTGGTATTTCATGAAAGTGCTGCCCAGTGCTTGCTGAACTTCAGATGATTCAGCTGATAACTTGAGCTCACCTTGGGAGGTTTTAAACCATTTAAAAAAAACCAAACTGATAATAATAATAACCTTTTAGATTAAATTCATGTTAAAAGTTACACGCAGTAAAGCTAGTGATGTAAGTTTTGCATTACTTGCATGAATACATTTGCGTTAAAAACCCATGAGTGTTCACCCCAAGGAGTCAAAAGGATAAGGAGTAAGGCCGATAGCGCGAGTCAAATTACAGTAACATGAAGTCCTGCAGAGGCCCTAAGCTTCTTTTCTTTTCTTCATCTAAAAAGCATCAAAGAAAGAGTCCGAGCTAGCTGCCTTCGAATGATCTCAGTAAACTTTCCCTCCATTTCTGATCATCAGTGATGTCAGGAGAATACCAGCTGATGGGTTTTCACAGTGCAGAGTGAAGCTAATTTTCTATTCTATATCCACCTCTATTCAAGCCCTTACTTTTTCATGTAATTATGTTGCATTAAAAGTTATGAAATTGGCGGGCATGCACCAGGGGGTGCCCAAAAAAGAAAGGGGGAAAAAAAAAGAACATAACTGGCAGCAACATGGCAAATGAAAACCATATCCAGTAATTTAGACGGGGTGGTGCGAAGTGGACATTCTAAGGTAGAGGTGACTGACCAGAGATGGGAATGTCCAATAGCAACAAACCATCAGTGACAAAGCAACGGACAACGAGCAAATACTGCAATTTGGCAAAATGCTTTGTAGCAAGGTAATCCTCTAATGCATTTACCACATTCAAATGTCAATCTCAAGCCTCACAGTTGCATCTGTCCTCTTGAAGTTACTGAATGCAGCTGATTGTCAGCAGTGTCTGGTTGCTGTTAGTTGCTACCCTTTGACTGTGTTGCCACTTTACAAAAAAATTTAAAATAAATCCCAAGCTGTGGTTAAGCACCATTTTTCATGTCACACCATGAGCCTGAAATTGGTACCCAACATGTTTTTTTTTCAACGTTTTTCCACACTGTATTTGTTTCTGATTCAGATTTTTTTCTGCCCCCCCCCAATATGCTACCTGTTTTTTGTTTTGTTTTTCTAAATCCTGGAAACGCCCCTGGGCTTGAATAAATACCATGAACTTATTTTTTAAAAGCAAAACTGATCGATTTAAGCTCTCTGATAGGCACGAAATGAATAAAAGCGATCAACTGAAGCGGGGGATAGGTCGTCTTTCTATGAGGGGGGGTGGGGGGGGCGTTTCACGGTGACGGTAAGGACACCAACGGCTGAAACGTACCCGGTTTCGAGATGCCAGGGTCCGTATATCCCCTCAAAAATAACAACGGACACAAGTTAAGAGGTGTGTGTGGCATAAGACATCACTTCATTGCTTTGTCAGAGCAAGGAGGTCAACATTTGTGGGGGTGAAGCACACAAAAGGGGCCGGCTAAAACAAAAGCGACCATAAACATAATTGGGAGCTAGCTAACGTTAAAAGGCCGGGGGGAGGAGGAGAAGGGTGCGCTATATTACCGCTGAGGGGGGTATTTAAAGGAAAAAAAAGAAGCAGAAGCAGGCCTCGGTGTTTTAAACTCAATGAAAATGCGCATAGGAGAAGGCGTTAATGCCGGACTCGTCCGACGGCGAGGCTGATGGAGGACGGTGAGCGGCGGCAGTGCCAGCGGAGCGGTGTGCGGTGGCGGTGCGGGGGGTAAACGTGTGGCTCCTCGCCGTTTCTGGAGTGTCCACATTGTGCGGTGAAGAGCAGTGACCCTGCCTCGGCACAAAGGGAGGCTCGTCCCACACATCCACCACCACCACCACCACCACCTCCCCCTTCTTTTCCTCCTCCTCCTCCCTTCTTCTTCACTGGAAAACGACACTTTTTACGGGACATTTAGTTACTTTTCGCGGATCTACGGCGGCTGAACGCGTGTGTCGACCTTACCTGACAGCTGGCCGTCGATGCTGCAATTCCGCGTCGTAATCCCAAGGTACCGAAAAAAGTATATCCTCTCACGGCCGCCTGCTCGCTCCCGTGTCCTTGCTATTTAACTGGAGGTAGCAGCAGCAGAAAAGCGATTACAGAAAACTGAGGAAGCCCCGGACCGCCTCCGCGCGCGCTCCCGGTCTGCGCACACCGCTCGTGCACGTGCGCCGCATTGGTGAGAGAAGTAGCCTACGCGAGGCCAAAGCAATAAAGGGCCTAATGAGTAAGTTTTTTCTTTTTTTTTTAATACGAGGAATAAAATACGTTAGTCGTGTAACAATAAGTCACCATAGAAAATGTCTTTATCAGCCTGTGCAGGAGCGTAGCCAGAAATTATGAGCCCCATGTGTGCAAGAAATACCCCCCAGCCCCACTACCTCCCCTCCCAACTCCACCCTATTGCAATGTACACAGCTCACGGGTATTTAAGCCCAATTGCAGCATATGTACACACATTGTAGCGCATGATGTGTTTGCTTATTCTGGTAGACACTTGTAAGACTGCAAAGTTGGTTTGAAATCGTGTGTATCACAATAAAGCTGGATTTAAAGCTGCAGTAGGGAACATGTTTTGGTGTCTCTGGGGGGAAAATCTGAATAAGGTTTCAGTATGTTGTAAAGGAACATATAAAATGTCTTTATCAGATTTTACTGAGTGTGTTCAGGAGCGGAGCCACAAATTACGAGCCCCGTGTGTGCAGGAAATGTTTTTCCTTTATATTTTTCCTACTCTACCCTATTGAATTGCACACAGCTTAAAGCCCCAACTCCTGCAACCCTGTGCACACACAGAGTATTTATTATACATTTGTTTGGTATAATCAACACTTTTATGAGTGTAAAGTAGTTCAGAAATGGTGGACATTGATAACTCAGTTTAAAGCTACAGGGGTTTTGGCTCCTCAGGACAAAACCCCCCAAACAAACTAAAAAAAACAAACAAACCCCTACAGTTTGTCAGGATGTTGTAACTTAAGCTAGGATTCGTGGCATTGACCATAATTAATAGTTCAGACCTTTTTTTACACAGTATGTATTTCCCCCACCTCCCATCTGTGGAAAATCACCAGTTATTGACATTCAAATGGATACTTTCCCTTTTTTTGCTGGAGATTTACAAATAAGTAAATAAATAGCTAAAAACATGTCTATTTATTTGTTATTGAGCATCTCACCCATCCAACTTACAGTCCTGTCGTCCTGCAGCCTCCACTGTAGGATGTTTGCAGCTGCCTACAGTCACAGCCTGTGTGCACGTGGGGTCTTTACCTTACAAATGACTCCTGTTGTTGTGAACTGGCACTATATAAATACATTTAAATGTAATTAGTTTCATAAATATACACTTCCCTGTTTAGTGGCGCTTAGGACAGAAAGGGGACGGTTTGTTTTTAATCCATACACATTTAAATGTCTTGAATAATAGGCTTTGGCTGATGTGAATTTCTTTATCATTAAGTGCAAAACTCAGATATATTCATCTTTAGGAAGATGTGATAGTTTTGCCTCTGCTGAAAGCAGTCATTCCTCTGAAATACATACCTATTTTTAAATCATGCAGTGGAAGAAAATCCAATTGCACCTCACATTTTAATATGTTGTGGAAATGAAAGTCACAGTTGACAGGTGTTCATTATTACACAACATTTTATGGAAACTCTTTGTTTGACGTTTCGATCTTTCGCATTGTTAACTCTGTGTAAACATGTTTCAGTCAGAATGAGGGATTGCTGTAACGGTGGCTGAGAGGCCTGTTTCCAGTGCTCTCCCTTTACGCGCTCACAGGCTTTGATACATGCACGTGTGAGAGGACGGCGCCGTCCCACTGTGAAACCAGTATGTAGTCGAGGTCTTTCTGATTGAATTTTTTGTCCCTTTATATACGCTTTCCATTTAGTCTGCTTGAGAGAATGCGTAGCCCACAGCACTCTAGCACTGTACAGTGATGACTGTGTGAGTCCACACAGAGGAAGTTTTGATGTTAAATAAAAACATGTGTTACTAATCTTATGATATTGCTGTTTTTAGAACTGAGAGGTGTTTCATAATGGTGGTTTGAATGAGCCTCGCACCGAACGGGATTATCTGGTTCAGTAAAACAGCCCGCAGCAAGCATGCGTGTGGTTTTATTTACGTGAACCGAGTCATCAACCAGTGACCACACAAATTCACACTGAAGAAATCTGACGTGTTTAGACACAGCTATAAGATTCTCAGTCACACAGCAGCTTACACGAGTCAGACTTGTTCTGGGAGAAACCGCTACTGCTGCCCTTAGTTACCGATTCTGTTCATTGCTTTTATGAAAGGAATTTCTAGGTGAATCCAAGAGATGGGGGGTGGCATGTCTGTGGTCTCAGGATCATCGTCTCTGCTTTTTGCAGATCCTGTTGGCCTCATTGAGTGAAAACCTCCAGCTTTCATGGTGGTGGTTTGCAGCTAAGTGGTAAATGGCTGGGATGAAAAGTTTGAGGCTATGGTTCTTGAAACTGTGGAGGGCCCACTCTTGGTTTGGGAATCATTTGGGGTCTCAAGTGGAGAAGTTCAAGTTTCTCGGTTCTTATTCATGAGTGGGGGGAGAGTGGAGCCACAGATTGATGGATGAATTGGAGTGATGGGGATGCTGCACCAGTCTGTGGTAAAGACAGAAGTAAGCATGAAGGCAGGCAGATTTACTGGTCTATCTACATTCCTGTGTTATGGCCATGAGCTGTGGGAAGTGACAGCTCATTTCAGTTGATCGCTGATACGATCAACAGAAATGAGGTTCCTCAAAAGGGTGTCTGGGTTAGGAGCTTGTCATCCACCTGTTGAGGTGGTTCAGGGTTGTGACCAGGATGCCTCCTTGACGCCTCGTAGGCGAGGTGGTTAGAGCATGCCCCTGCATCCTGGGTAAGAGCCAGAAAACGGAGGAATATGGGAAGTAAACAATAAAGTAAAGTAAACCTTTTGAGTGCATGGTGTAGTCCTGTTGGCACAGTCTGATCCAGTGCTCTTATGCATCAAGTTTGCCTGTTATGTTTCTTTTAATCACAGTCTAAAAGCACGAGTACTGATTGGAATACTTTGCAGAAACCTTCAAGTGAAAAAGATCTGCTTTTGAATGTCAAATTCCTAATAAATTAACGTGACGAATTGAATCTCAAGCCTGGCAAACTGGTGTTTCATCACCGATCGTGGCACGACAGCAGCGGTGACGTCAGTTGAAGTCTGTGAACATTCAGCGCTTAGAGCTTAGAGGGGACATTGGGCTCCAGCTTGAACACAGAGCCGTGACTGTGCTTTCACATCCAACTAGGAGTGGAAATCTGTGGCTTTGAAGATGCATGCAAGCAAACAATAACAGATTCGCCCTGCTCTGTGCCAATTGATGTGAAAATCATGATTTTACATAAGCAGCAGGGGCACATGCAAAAGACAGTGAAGACGAAAAAAAGAAGAGAATTGAAGCATAACAACAAAATCTGAGCTCATACATTCACCTACCAGCATTTTTAATGGAGCTTTCAACTACATGATTCAATGGTGATTTCCACAATGAAATTGCATATCCAAATAGATAGTAAGTGGGTATTTGAGATTAAAGAGTTACAAATGCTGTACCCAAAGATCTAACACACATACCCCCCCTCCGTGAGAAGAGAAGAGAGCCACTTACATCAGTAAATGTCACATCTTTTGTCTAAAGCTGCTTTCAAATGTGCACTCCTCTCCATTAATCCAGAAACATCTCTGTTCCTCTGTTCTATGTTTGCTGCATGTCTGATTGAGTACCCTGGTCAATTTCTGTAAAACAGCAGAAACAGAAATCTTTAAATGTTGGACCTAACAAGACTGACGTGTCACTTGCAAGCCAGCACACGTTTAAACGTGTGCAGTTGCGATAACAGATAGCTATGCACATGTTTATGACTATGCATTACTTTGGTAGTCCTTGTGAATTGTTTATCTTACTAGAAAACTAAGCAAAAACTAAGAAATCTAAGCAAAAATAACACGTTTAAGAAGTCCTGGGTCTGAATCCCAGATGAGTGTTCATTTGTTACGCTCTCCAGAGAGTCCACACTTCAGATGTGGAGAAGGAACAATAAACGTATACGAGGAAAAGGAGGCAGGGAGTTAAAAAAGGGTTTAATTGATAATTTAGCTTAAAGGGACAGCCGAGCACCTGTTTTCAACAAAAAAAAAACCAGAGCAAAAATGCTGAAATAAAACTGGGAAACGATGATGAGAATTAACGCACACTCTCCCTCAAGCAAGAATAAACACATAGATTAAGCACTCTCAGGGTTAATTACTAAGACATTTCCTGGTTATACAGGAAAATGGGTGGCACCTAAGGCTGGGAAGACAGGAACACAACACGCCCACACAGCAAAGTCAAAGTAGGCCTCGTTGGCCTGCAACATACATAATAACTGTCTAATTTCCAAAGAGATTAAGACCTTTGTCCAAGATGCTTTTTCCCTGTTCCCATCTCAACTGAGAGGTCTCTCTCGCTCTTTCTTAGTCTGTGTACAAGCATCCATCAGTCACCGCAGCACAGTGAAGGAATCACACAAACGGAGTCTGCACAAAAGGCAGATTACGCTTCACTGGAGTCAGAGAGGACAATGTAAGAGCAACAAGTTTGTTTCATGTTTAACAAATATTGCTGTGGGTCTCTCATTGTTGTGAGTCTGTCTACAAGAAACTGTGAGAAGCGTTAATTTAAAAGAGCCCCACTGCCCGAATGATTGTCAGTGCAGCCTGAAATGTTGTGTGTCTTATAAACACAAACTGAAGGGGAAAAAGAGGGAATTCAAATTTAATTTGTACAAAAAGCTGGGCTGTGAATGGTCAGTGTGAACTTCCAAAATTACAGCATGACCGTGCTCATTAGACTCCAGCTGGTACAGTATTGCCTTAAGATAAGTAACTGAAACAGAGAGGTGATTTTTCATTCTTTTTATAGGCTGTGGAGAAATTAATTTCCTCACAGTGCCCGTGTAACGCTGGAATTATCGCCCTCACAGCTGTTGCAAGAAGTTGGAAAATCAACCAAAAAAAGCATCATTTTGAGGCAGCGTGTGAATCACGACGTAGCCACGGGGAATCGCTCACATGAAGCTTTCACCCACCTAAATTTAACCACGCACTGACTCCGGTGGTGGCGGATGACATTTAGTGGCATCTTTTTGGATAGAGTTCTTTGTGACACTCTCATTGCACTCCATTAACCCGTGATATCCATCAATATCTGGAGCTGTGACATCACCGTTTTTGGTGAAACAAATGCGGACAGGACCCGAGGCTCTGCATCAGGCAGCACGATAATATCGACTAAACCCAACGCTGCTGAGCTGAACAACCACACCCCAAAGAAATAGCTCTGTGATGTTTTAACTGTAGTGGAAAAGTCAATGCATGAATTAAATACTTTGTTCAGTGATTCACTCCGTTCAAACAACACTGTGCTAGTGCAGCACTTTCATGAAATATTGAAAGTAAGTGTGGTGCACTCGCTGTGAAACCGTGCAAACTCTCCCATCCACACAGCTGAGCATCCGTGAAGCACTAAAGCACTTCTTCAGTCTCAAACAGCAGTTCCAATCCCCATTTCACTTCAGGTTAAATAACTGCCAACTGGTCAGATAAAATAAGAATGAATTCATTTTGCAGACACTACTCTTGCTATTTGCCATCTTTAAATAGCCTTAATTCCATATAGATGGTAGATAATTGCAGTCTTCACAAGATCTGCGTCTCATAGTGTAAATATGAACACACCTCCACACAATAATTGACTACTGAATTACTAGGCATATTTATCATTATTAAAATCACAGCTTTGGTGCTACTAGATAGTGTTAACTGCTTGTTATAGCCACACATGGTAAAACCCTCAGCTTAGCAGCTGAAGCATGATTAAAGAATTTTATGGCTGCATTAAGGCACTTACACACTGCTTGTGGTGAAGGCTGGGGTAAAATAGTAGTTTCATTGGAACATTAAGTTATTAAAAGGGACCTCGTATGAATATTTCCACATTTTTATTCATGCACTCTCATCCCTGCTCATCTTCTGTTTTACACAAGCAGTTCTCCCTCACCTTTTAAACCAATTTTCTCTTAATTGTCTGTCCCACATAAGCAGAGGGTTTGAGCAGCATTCGGGCCACACAGGTCTACAGACTTCTTGGCAACCACCTGGTAACCACTGCTCATGGGGAAAAAGTTAGTATTCCCTGACAGGTTAAAAGGGGATTTCTAGAGGTTATTGGCAGTTGCTGTGAAATGTATTGCTAAAGCCAGGCTAAATGCCTGATTTAGGCTTCTGTGGGAGATCTTTGTGGAGTCTAGGATGTAACCTATGTAGGTGGCTGATGTTGTGGCCAGCACTTATGCCTATGCTGTGCTGGCACAGCATAGGCAATTACTATGTGGTCGTGTCCCAGTGTTTTATACACCGGCCAAACGACAGAAACAAATAAAATACTGGCACTTTTTCCCCTCCTCAGTCTTTGTTGTGGTCGTGTTTTTTTCAGGTGTAAACATATTTTTCCACATCCCCTCAAATCCGTTACGATAGTTTCAGAAATCTCCAAGAGTTTGCTGGCATTTGTGAATCCTTACACTGCTGGTATGATTGTTATTTCTTATACTGAGGTAATTATTATTTTTTCTCATCCCCTTTGTGATTGATTTTATTTACATACAGCCAGCAGCCTCCAGCAACTGCTCGGAACTTGGTTGGGGAATACAGATTTTTTCCCCCCAAGTGGCTGAATGTTGCCAGGGTGTGGTGGACTGGTCTCTAGGTCTATATGACTGAGGCTTTTAGTGGGAAGATGACCCAGTTAGAAATATCTATAAAGAGTCAAGTGCAGAAAAAAACTGTCTGAAACTGAGTTTTTTAAAGCAGTCTCACGGGGATTACTTGTACATACTCTGACCTCATTATTTAAAACTGTATCCGTGTTTAATATGAGTACCAACCATTGTAATAAACAGACGGTTTGAAAGAGTCCACTCTCTGTGAACGGCCATCTTTGAACAGAGGCGGTGGTTTACGACACCAACTGTCTGCCATCTATAATCCAGTTTTGAGATCCCTTCCCAGACGCCTTAACGCCCACTCACATCCTGGGCCATCTGACCTCACAAAATCACATGATAGGGTGGGGCCAGGTTTCACAATGAGCTCACCCAAAACCCTGGCTGATTGTGACCTGTTTTCACACCTTGGCTCATGTGATTTTGTAGAGGATCATTAGGGGGTCCATTGTCCCTCTTAGGGGGACCCTCCCACAGGGCTTAAATCTGAGACTCTGCGCCATTTGATCCTAGAACTGAAAAAGCTTCTCGGATGAGAGGTGAAACGTCTTTAAGCAACTTAAAGAAGTTCAAACGCTTTTCTTTCGAGGCTCTTTAGACTACGACGACCTGGATGACTGAGAACCTTCACAGACAGCCATTGTAATAGTATCTGTACGCAAATTACAGAAAATAACTAAAAGGATATTAAATCAATCTTTTAAAAACTGGATTAAAGCTTGATATGAAGTAGGAACAGAAAATCATAAGAAAAATATTTGCCTTACTTCATCAGGTTTAGTTATTTATCTGATTTAACATCTTTTCTTCTTTCTGGCTCAAATGCTGCTAAAATAACCAAACTCCTTCCCAACATCCATTAAAGTTTCATCTGCTCTCATCCATCTCTTTTGTTTCAACTTTTTAAAATTCCAGCCTGCTGGTCTGATTTACATGTAATTGTTACCGTGGCACATTTGAAAAGTCCTCAGCGGAGGGTCTTTGAGGAGTGTCTCGCATTTACCGGAGTTTGATGGCTCTCATTATGCTTAACACAAAACAGCTTAAGCAAGGTAACTGCAACCATATGACTGCCAAGTCAGATTAAGTCGTCCATGTGTTAGGGTGAGTGAACATAAACGTTGTCTGTAGTAAAGTACTATTATATAGTTTCATAGAGGATAAAAGGTCAACCCGGAGAATGCGGTGCCTTATGTAAGAAAAGTGATCGCTAGAAATGAAAGTCAAACTTACATTTCTAAAGAGTCTTTAATGCCTGAACTTGCACTAGTATTTTCATGTAATACCAGTTTATATGCAACAATTTAGAGAGAAATATTCTGCTCTAATTATATTTATATTACAGCGTTCTACTATTTTTCAAATTGAACACAAACACATGCTTATAAAATCTGGAAGACAGATGTCGTTTTAAACCAGCTTTAGAAAGTAAGTGCTTATTAACGATGAATTCATCAGTAGCGATAGCCTTATTAGAGGACATGATACGAAAACAAAAGGTGACAATTTTCTTTCCTTTTCAATTGAGTGACATTTTATATGCAGGTGTTTTATGAGATTTAATTGACGGCAGTAACGACACAGTGCATATAAATGCAAACTTACTGTACAATTATAGCACACACTGTGTAGAATGACCTATTTCAGCATGGTGTATTTTATATTACTTATTGATTTAATAATATGTGCAACTTCGAGTTAGTTAGTTAGTTATTCAAAATTATTGAATTTGTTTAATAAAAGGAAGTTTATTAATGTAGCTCAGTGTAAGATCTTTACATATGCAATGGCAGAAAATTCAAAAGAATAGATTTTGTTGTTGAAACTTAATAAATATGAACAAAGGTCTTAATCTCTTTAAGGAATATTTAACACATAGCAGGCAGTACTTAAACTCAGCCTCATTCTCACTGCTGTAAAGTTGTTTGGTTTGGCAAAGATGCTGCATGACTATAGAGTTATGTAGACTGTATCGTAGACTGTATATAAAAGATGGATGCCTCCACCCATTGTTTTTGGACTTTGTAGTTTGAAACCAGATATGAATGAATCTGGATGAAAGGATGGAGTGCCAGAAAAGACTGGCAAGCCTTGTTAGACAACTACACTGACAGTGAGACATGCTTTTTTTTAAGTTCCAATAATACAGTAATTTAAAATACAAGAACTTTTCTCAGTAAAACTGAGGCACAAAGCCTTGCAGATAACAATATTATAATTTTACTATCAAGGGGATAATATTATATTATATATAATATATATAATATATATTATAATACTTATTATAAACAAGTGGTTTGGTGACTGAAATTAGTTAAAGTGATGCATAGCAGACAGCTCCAGCTCCTTGTTGGGACAGAAAGAGTATCAGTGGATAGAGTTATGAAATTCCTTTGTTGTTATGAAGGGACATTTGTCTGGGAGGCATTTGTCTAAAATACATATTTAAAGTGAGGTAAATCCCTTAATACCGTAGTTAAGAACCGCAGCTTAAAGTCATAAAAATGAGCAGTCAGATATTTAAGGCCCAATATAAAGAAAAGCAGACAAGGAGTATTCTATGTACTTAGCTACTTTTTACCACTGGTAACAGATGTGAATATGCCCCCAACCACTGATTAATAAGATATAGTGTTACCCCTCACTGTTACTCAAACTGTCGCAGAGTAAAACATCAAACCATTTCCCCCCATAATCACTGTAACTCTCTCTCTGGGTTGCTGAGAGCTAAAACCTTTATTGTGTGGATTAATAACCCCATAGGCAGAGGTAATGGCTTACTTGGAAGCACTGTTCTTTTCTTCTGCCTCCCCAAGAGTCAATCCACAGTGATCTGTGGGCACGCCTGAGGGCAAGCTCGGTCGTAAACTACGAGAAATAAATTGTTTGATAACCAGTGCCTGATGGGAACTCACTCCTCCTGAGTGAAATGTCAGTTAATTACATTTATGCATATTTTGGCAGCATTTCTTCACATGCAGAAAAATAATAAATCATGATTTATCCAATATGCTTTGCAGACTCATATCCCCGTGGGATGACTGTTCAAGAATCAATAAAACACGTAAAGGCTCAGTCTGTGATTGCAGCAGGCTTTTCATGTTTTGTTTACACAGAGATTTATCAGATTCAGATTGTTTACTTTCACTGGAAAATTTATAGCCTGAGAATTTGCCACGTGCACTGAAGGTGTGTGCTGGCATAATAGCTTTTATATTATTCGGTTGTAAAAGGTGTGCAATAATTAAACAAACTAGAATATGAACTTTTACAAGGAAGGAACGATCGTGGCTCAAGAGTTGGCAGTTCGTCTTGTAATCTGAAGGTTGCCGGTTCGAGCCCCGGCTCGGACAGTCTCGGTCGTTGTGTCCTTGGGCAAGACACTTCACCTACCGCCTACTGATGTTGGCCGGAGGGGCCAATGGTGCAATATGGCAGCCTCGGCTCTATCAGCCTGCCCCAGGGCAGCTGTGGCTACAACTGTAGCTTGCCTTCACCAGTGTGTGAATGTGAGAGTGAATGGTATTGTAAAGCGCTTTGAGGGGTCCCGAAAAGCGCTATGTAAATGCAATCCATTATTATAAAAATATTAGATTTTCCCTGTAGGATCAAATTCAACAACTTGGGAAGCTGTATGAAATATAAATAAATTAAATGGTTTACTAATCATGGAAGCCTGCATTTAACCATAACTGTACTGAGATGATGGACAAAACAAAGAAAAGTGATTATTTTGAATTTACTGCCAGCACCAAACATTCTGCCTGTGTTTGCAACTTTCTCTGGAGTGTTTTTATGGTGTTGATGGCTTCCTGTTGCTTTAAAGGATCTTAAAGAGGACGTTTAAATCGACTTCTTACACCAGTTTGTCTCCAATCCTCATAAAAATCACACTGTGTAGATGCTTTACATTCTTTGCTTGTAGGGAAGGACAAAAAAAAAACAGCGTTTTATTTGCTTAAGCTCCGATTTTTTTTTTAAACCAGAGAATGACTCATTTGTTTGACCCATAAACATGAACCCTGAAAAGGGGCCCCGGGGCGAACAGTTTCTTTGCAGTCCCTGATTACCCGCTATTTATGGTAATTTGTTGAAACATAAATTCATTTGGGAATATGCAACGTGCACATCAGAGCAAAGGTAAAATGGCTGTGTGGAAATGAAGATGCCTTATCAGAGAGCTTTATCATTTGAGCTGACACTATAATTTAATGGTCAGTTGGTTTATGGAATATAATGGTGCATTTTTCATAAAGCGACTGACACAGAGTGAATATGGGGCCCGGGGGAGCTGGAGCCCTGAGGCTGTAACCTTGTTGGTAAGGCAACACATTAGGCTTTATTGCATCTTTTATTCCCATGTCTCTTTGACTTGAAAAAAGAAAAACACTCTTCACAGTTAGAAAACAGCACACACACACATATATATATATTTAGATTTTGCATCATTTAATGAAGCTGTATTAAACTTCTGTGTAATTTGAGGGAATATTTTTATGACTGCAGCATTTCATTACGTGGATTCTTTTTAGGCTTCTGCTGCACTGTTTTCACTGCATTACCCTGTAATTCACTTTAACATATTTGGTGTCCTGGGAAACTCTGGGATCTAGGCTAGAATTAAAAATTGTGCTCTGGGTTTGAATAATCTCACACGAGTTTGCAGGCAGGGACACACCAAATCGTCTGCTGGGCTGAAGAGGGTTGGCTCCAAGTCTGAGAAAATACTTATTTATGAAGTTCACTGTGCTGAGCATTAATTAAAGAAGACTGGGAGTCTGCATCTCTCTCAGCAGCTCTCTGAGTTATAAATTCTCATGAGTGAAAAATATAAATCTGAAATAAAAACAGTTTTGTTTTTACTTAATGAGTAAATCGGATCAACACCTTCACTTAGACCAATGACCTTGTGGTACAGCAGCACTGATGGTCGTTTAAAAACTGAAAGATGTTCATGACTTGTAAAAACTTATACATTTTTTATATTTTTTGTGCATTGTGGTTAATCTTCACCAGAATTCCAAATACTTTTATTTTCCCTGCACTTCAAGAGCCAAAAATGAGCACACAATGAATAAAGTTAGCGATGTATTTGACTGAATACCAAAAGGTAAACAGGTTGTACGTCACAAATTTAAATCTCATCAATTTATTTTGACCATGTCAGCAATCATGGTAATGGCAAACATCGCATCCAGTACCGTCTTTTCCCCTCTCCAAAACACCAGAGTGGTTAATAGTAGTTTCGTCTTTAGCACTTTGTCTATTTGTTGAACATGTAACTGTGAAACACATATTCTACTCCCTTAAATCAGGAAATAAAAGGTCTACACTGTGACTCAGTTATGGAAAAAAATATTTGTTTCTTTTTATTTTTTGGTATCATTTCTGGTTGTTTGGCACCTTCTCAGTAAAATGAGTTATAAGTAATAAAATTCAAAACCACAGTTTAAAGCAGTGTGCAAATGTAAAAAAAAAACTGCAGTTCCTTAAGTGGCCACTTGAGGTCGGCTATATACTCCCATATTAAAGTACCCAACTTTACAGAAGAAATAAAGCCGTTTTAATTCCTGTGGCTGATACCGCATTCATGGCTGTTCTACTTTGCGTATTCTTTTAATGTGTATAACTCGTCTAATTTGTATTAAGGGTTAAAGTTTTGCATTATTAGAGATGTGATCAATTCGAGTGACAGGCAGGTTCTGTCTGGTCTTCTTCAGTGTATTAAAAGGCAAAAAACATTTAAAGGTTTACACATAGGTGGCAGTTGTTCCATCTGTCTGATACTTTTAAGTTTGTTCTGTTTAGCCTGTTTTCTTGCTCGCCCAGCTTAGCAATATGTTTAATGTCTTGTCTACACTAATACAACTATGGTCCAAAAAAGGAAAAAAAAACCCCCCACAATGATGACAGTGAAGTTCAAGACTTCAGAATTGTTGTTCTACGTTAATTAAATATATGCACTCTATGATCGTACTGGATTATTCTCCAAAATTAGTTCTTGTGATTTTGGTCACAATACGGAGTATTACAACTACGCATTCCTGCTATAGCTATGACAATAATATCATTATTAGAGATTCTTTTGCCCATGATAATTGTGTATTAAAAATTCGATAACCCCAATCTTGAGTTCCAGGAATCCCCGACCACGAGGAAGGGGAAGGGCAGGAGCTTTCCAGAGCAAAAGTGCGAAGTGTAGCTAAAAGTGTAACCATACAGTCGCCCATTTATCATGATAAGAAAGTTATAGGGATCACACAGGTGAGCTGGTGAAGTCGATATTCTTGAAACTAAATCATTAGGGTCAGTATCAAGACAAATATTTCTATAAATAATTTGTATTTTGTTGTCAAACTGGACTCACTGAGATATTTTCTATTACTGTCCAAACAAGACAGATCCTTCCAGCAATATCATATCTCTGCAGCACATGTTCTACCACTGCTTTCTTTGTGTGCAGGTATTTGTTTTTTTGCATCAAGAGATTTTACTATGAGATCAGAATAAACGAATGCACAAATTGTAGAAGGATAAATTTGTTTTGGTACTGCAACGGCTGACTTTAACGCTCACCCAAGTTGGCAGGTATGGGGCCCAGTGTCAGTTCAAATCTGGCTGAGTGCGTAACACATCACCCTGATTCAAATGAAGGTCCTTGGGATTACCCTCCACAGTCATTAGATCAGCATAATAAAGGGACTCTGACCAGTGTAAGAGGAGGAGGTGTGCCTAGGGTCGGGTACTTGGTGTGATAGACAGCGACCTATTAGGCCTACACGTGAATGGAGGACGCTTCATTGAATTCACTTCCTCAGTTTGTCCCTGGCAGGCCCCAAGGTCACGTCTGCTCACTGCTGAGGAGGCTTTTGTGATGGAAATCCAGTGGATAAAGTTTAACCCCTAGAACAATCCAAAGCCTGGTCCTGCATGTTCACTAGCTCCCCTCGTTCACCCCTCGTGCTCCAATCCAGAAGCAATAGGCTGCAAGTCCTGCGGCAGATCCTTGTTATCGGACCCTCCTGCAGATTGGATGCATGAGTGTTAAGTGAGCTTAAGTGGGTTTTCATTGTATTCTTTATATTTGTCACAGATGTTGCCGTGAGCGAAAAAGGCACGGGGGTGGAGGAACAGAGGGGGAACGAAATCCATCTGTAATAATCTGCATTCATCTGCAGAAATAAGTCGACAATCAAAAAACAAGTCTGTAAAACTGATAAGATTCAGTGGTTTTGATGGCAAGAGGCCACTGTCAACATTTTGGAATCACACCGTCCCCCTTAGGCCAAGCTGCTTTTCTTCTCATTCCCCTTTTCTGAGAGCTGTGCTTAGACTGAATATTAAATTATGAGATTAATGCTGGTTCAGCCTACGTGAGCTCAGCTAGTAGCCACGTCTTTCATAGTGCAGAGAGAGAGAGAGAAATCATACCATCAATGCTGAATATGCCCATCTACCAGCTCCGTACGTTCTCATTATTCATCTAAACGCTAATCTGCTCCATGTCAGTTGACTGCCTTTAATATTTTTCATGCCAACAAGCAGGATTCATCTGTTGTGTCGTTCTGCTGCTTCATCGTGATCTTCTTCTCTGTTTTGCAATCAGCATTCAATCAGAGATTCAGGCTGCGTGTCTGTAAAAGTGACAGTTTACTGTTTAATGACACGTTTGAAAACTGGGATATGATCTGCTTCAGAAACGGGCAGCAGAAAACAAGAGACTATCAGCTCTGTGAGGCTTCACTTAGCCACAGCGGTGCTTTTAACTGAATGCTAATGTGGCTAATAAGCATGCAAAATGGGAACTGCACATATTTTACATGCAGGCTCTGAGGCGTACTACAACATATATTTAATGTATGCTGCTTTTAAAAAGAGAGATTTCTAAAAAAAAACAACCCTGGGGTGTTTCTGAATTACTGGTAACAGGCTGATTTGCACTATTGATTTCTGTTTCTTCATATTAGGCTATTATTGATTGATTGTACTGATCACATGCACAGTATTCTTATAGCGGATCCAATTTAAAAGTCTGTTTTCTCTATTGCTAGTATTTTGTGAGTCTGTGTGAAAGTTCTTGTGGGAAAGCGCTGACTTTCTGCCAGAGGAACAACCATGAAGGTAGTTTTGATTGCCCATTTTTGAGATGAAAGATACTGTTGCAAATCTTTACGGATGAAGTCTCGATCCATTAAGTAACTGGTCTTTATGGCACTGTTAGTCTTGGATTTTCAAACATGAACATTAGATCAAGCAGACAACCAGTTAGTTTCTGTCCACAATCCCAGAATTTCCATTGATTGTCATACACGGTGCCCTGTTTAAGCTCCTCTAGCTTCCCTTAAGTTGTTCTTCGAGGTCCTGCTTTTACTGCTCTGTCTGACTTAATTTCTGTCTCCATGTTGAAGGATTAAGTTAGCCATGTGGTCAAATAAAATTAAGCTTATGCCACTGGAAATATTTTTCTGATGAATAAATAATAAAATATAACTTGAAAAGCACTTTACATATAGGTTGATTAACAGTGAAATAAAATATGTACCTTCAAGTAATTGCAAATCAGCTTGTGAGAAACAGAACTGGATGGTTATCCCTCCATTAGTTACTAGTTAGTTTCATTCAGACCTCATGATTCAGCAGAGGTAAAATCAAAGGGATTCTTTATTTTCAGATTGTTTGCAATGTTTATTTCATTTTTTATGTGCACTGTAAGGATGATGAGTCCATTTCTTGAGCCAAAAGTGAGAATTATTGTACAAAACAGGTTGCAGCAGCATAACAGGTGCACCAGTGCGTCAGTGACAACAGTGTAGCAATTCCAGCACAGCCTAACCTGATTCCAGTTCTCTACAGCAAACTGTAGCTCCACTGTCTTTATGTCCATCTGCTTATGAGGACTCTATTTTAATGTGTTCAGCAACTGAATAATCTTTATTTCATCCCTATTATGTGTCTGTATGTGTGTCACTTCCTGCCTTTGAACACAAGGTGGGGCTGTGAGACCTGCACTAATCACCCGACCTCCCACTCTCATGTTTCTCATTTCCTCTTGGTGCTGCTGTCATCTTAATGTCACGGTGGTGAAGTGAAGAAGGTGTGACCGGGTTGGGAGATTGTGTGTGTGCATGTGCGTGTGTGTATTCCTGAGGGTCTTGTTTTCTCTCTCTTGCTCAGGCATGGCAGTGCTTGATTTGCTTGGAATTGCAGCTCAGTGATGAGACAAAGCAAAGCATGTCAAGGTCATTCAAAGCTATCATCTCTCTTTTTCAGAAGTGAGAGCCGCTCGGCAGCGGAGCATGGGAAGGATAGGTTCTTTAAAAGCTTTCCTTATAGTCCCATAAGCATGGAAAAATGAACTCCTGGTCCAGAATCGTTTGATGCTCAATGATCCTTTGAGGCTTTAAATTGTTTTACCAGGTGTAATCATCCTCCTGAAATGTCACAGAAAGGCATTTGGTCCTAATGGACTTTTATAGCGTTTCTTTGATAGGATTGAGTCCTTAAAACCAGCTATAAGTTGGTATGAAAGTGGATTTTAGCTGGAAGAGAAGAAAAGGTACACCTCTCAGGTAATAGCTGAAGCAAGAAGCATGTCTTTACTGTGAAATGAAAACCTTGTGTCAGCAGAAAAAAAGAAATCTCACTGAGCTGGAGGTTGGAAAATTGAGTCTAGTCTGCCTGCGTGACTTCCATTCTGATATTTGTGAGTTCAAAACAGAGATGATGATGTTGATTTCTCTCTTCAGAATAAAGTACTCACATAATGCTATGAAGCTGACTTTTCCCCACAACAGCACCAAAACAAATCAAATTCAAGGCTGCAGGGGAGGTCTTTATTGCTGTCTTGTTCTGTTTGAGGATCAGTCCCGTGCAAGTCTATTTTCAAGCAGAGCTGGATGCATTCCAGTCTGAGTCAGAGCTGAAGACTTTGCTGCAAAAAATGAGCAAATGCTTCCTGAATTTGAATTAAGGGGTTTGTTTTAACATCATTGAACAAGACATTGTTTACCTATATGTATTTAGTGAGCAGGTTTATGTTGCACACAATAGAAAATGATTTTCATTTATGTGCTCAGCATATAAGCACACCTGGGTGTTCCTCTGCCCTGGAAGCCAATCTGTGTCTTTCCTGAGAGCAGCTGGGCTTTGGATGCAAACCAGTGACCCTCCCTTTGATGTCCCACATCTGTTGTGTCACATCACAGCAATTTAACACGCACACGCACACATACGCATGTACACTGACACATACTTGCACTCACCCCCCCAACCCCTCCAAACGCCTTCGAAGCTTATGTCTTCTATGTTGTGAGATGTGATGATTCATGTGCTGAGGTGGTTTTTTTCCTGTTCTCAAACTGATCTCCCTGCTGAAGCTCAGTCTGGGGGAGTTCTTTTTTTTCTCCTCGTCTTTCCTCATGCTGTGCATTTTCTATGGTTTCGGTTCGGGGTCGCTGCTCATGTGGTCGACCGGCCAGTGCTACCTAGCCTGACCTGTCTCCCCAATGTGATGTTTGTGTATTGTATGTATGGTCGGCAAGGTGTCATCTATCTGAATTGCCCCTTGGGGATAAATAAAGTCTCTTTGACTTTAGCCTCAAGAATATGAAAATATTTCAAAAGCCCAGTAAAACTTAATCTAGAAAGAACTACCACAACCCTCAGAGCTGCCTGACTGAACCCTTTATACCGTCCTTCACTTATTTTAAACCAGCTCTTCACTGTTTTCAGGGGCGATCGTGGCTCAAGAGTTGGGCGTTCGTCTTGTAATCGGAAAGTTGCCGGTTCGAGCCCCGGCTTGGACAGTCTCGGTCGTTGTGTCCTTGGGCAAGACACTTCACCTGTTGCCTACTGGTGGTGGTCAGAGGGCCCGGTGGCGGCAGTGTCCGGCAGCCTCGCCTCTGTCAGTGCGCCCCAGGGCGGCTGTGGCTACACTGTAGCTTTCCATCACCAATGTGTGTGTGGATAATTGTGTAAAGTGCTTTGGGGTCCTTAGGACCAAGTAAAGCGCTATACAAATACTTACCATTCAGTGGTCTTTTTATCAGTTACTGGACTACCTCCTCTTTGGTGTCATGCTGAAGAGGCAGACCCCAAATATGATTCAGATGAGAGCCCTCCTGAAGATTCCTGCTCCAATCAAAACTACTTATCTTTCAGTTATTTCAAAGAAAAGTCCACAGATGTCTAGACCGTCACCTCCCCAAAGTGGTCGATGACATCGGTTTTCTTGTAAACCAAGTGGCAATCTTCTTGGCTGAAAAATGAAGTCAAACAACTGCAGCTTCTCTAGTTTGAGGGTGGCTTGAAAAGCATTTTAAGTATTTCCTCAGAGTCCCACATTAAAGCGTCCAATTCTTGGCATGAAATTCAGATTTTTTTTAATAGCCTGATCCATCTCTGTAGCTGATTCATAACAACTGACAAATTACAAAACCATTTGGTTTGGTTGAAGCCTGAGGCTAGGGATGTGCCTGCTTTAGTTAGGAATGTTACAGGTACAGGCTGTGCAAATAAATCTGTTGTTTTTGCCACGTGTTGCACAATGCAGGTTGCTAACCAGGCTTGCTAACTCTAAAAGATAAGTTACTGCTCCATCCTGCCAAATATGGAAACATCAGCAACAACAGCTGAGTCTAAAACACAATCACTGATGTTTCAAAATAAGGAGCATAGCAACTAACGGGTGCTGTCACCATGGCCATTTCTGTTAACGTTACAGGTCTGGAGTGGTGAACTGAAGCAGAGAAGTATAGAAACATGAAATGACTAAAGCAGAGAGATAGTGAGGACAGGGAGCAGGCAGAGGGAACGGAGGCAGGGTGGCTGGTGGCATACATGAGAAGGTCAGAGTAAAGGCAGAAAACCCAGAGTTATGTCCAGAGGGAAAAGCTCTGGTCTTAGTTAAACTCTCCAGAAAGATTACAGTGCAAATACTAGCGACCCTGCATGGTACCTCTACTTAGCCAGCAGAGCAATCTGGCAAAATTGGATGGATGGGCGAGGGATTAAATGCAGAGGGAGACTGATTAAAGATTGAGTGCAGGTGTGCAAACCAGCGAGCCAGGTGAGACCAGTCACAGTCATGGCTCCATGGAGGGAACACAGACAATAGCAGAAACGGGGAGAGGAGAAAAAAGATAGAGGGCAGATCATCACTGAAAGGGAAAGGAGACCCCAGCGATGCCCTGCTGTGCTGTAAACACAGACCTTTGTCTTGCTGGGTACAGTTACAACCATAGAAGGAGATATTTGTAACAGTCTATGAAAAATAAACAAATTGTTTTTGGGATACTGAAAATAGACTTCAGTGGATTTAATTTCAGAAAAAGGTTATTTCAAATTGCACATATGATTTTATTATTTTGCACAATTTTTTAGTTATGTTTCTTTACTGAGGTAAATTAACCGTTTCCACTCCATTTATCTAACATTTTACCAAAACCAACCAAACAGCAACTGGTGAGGTTACAACTGAACGAGCTGTTTGAAACTGATGTCAGAAACAACGGAAGGATCTCTTTCAACGAAAGGAAACATTTGCCATTTTGATCTCCTCTACAAGATACTTTGTACAATTTCCAGCCATTGAACAAAATGTCTGTTTTATTTTGCAACCAGAATTTCTGCCACCTGCTGGCTGTTATTAAGAATGCATGTTTAAGACAACATTGATTGCACTTTTAAGACCTTTGCCCATACTATGAAATAAGTCTTCCTGTTATCTGGATTCACTTACCCCAACATTGGTCAGAATAAGAGGACGCACAAAGCTGGTTACGAGTTAACAGTATTACAACTGTATCATTTAATGAAATGAATGGATGGGTTATCATTGAGTATTCCATTAAATTAATATTTAACAGCCTCAGTGATGTTTCACATGTAACAACAGAAATGGTAAAATGGTAAATGGCCTGTATTTATATAGCGCTTTACTAGTCGCTAAGAACCCCAAAGCGCTTTACATATCCAGTCATCCACCCATTCACACACAGGTGATGGCAGCTATATTGTAGCCACAGCCACCCTGGGGCGCACTGACAGAGGCGAGGCTGCCGGACACTGGCGCCACTGGGCTCTCTGACCACCACCAGTAGGCAATGGGTGACGTGTCTTGCCCAAGGACACAACGACCGAGACTGTCCAAGCCGGGGCTCGAACCAGCAACCTTCCGATTACAAGGATCCCAACTCTTGAGCCACGATCGTTTGAACAGAATTCAAACCTAAGGTTAGTCTATGTGCAAATTTGATATAAGGTCAGCAGCATAGATGTCATGTTTGCTTATAGAAAAATAGTTTTAGTAAAATTGTTTGTATCAGCAGGGAAAATTTCAAGGAATAAAGTTGCACCTCAGAATCTCTTTATTACTGATAAACCTACCACTACCTGCACACAGAGGTCTGAGGGCTCTTCCAGGAATGGTGATGATTTTTTCTGAAGAGCAGATTTCATACATGCTGATATCTTAGATATCTTAGCTTTGCAGTATAGGTTTGTAGCCTAACCATGAAGTTATCTGGATAAGACTCAATCGTGCTTCATAGCGCAGGCCTCTGGAAGCTCTGCCCATCTTTTATATACAGTCTGTGAGGGCTCTCATTTTTTATTGAGACAGCTTGAGTTCACCAGAGGTTTCTGCTGGACTTGAAGGCAGATCTACAATTCCTCCACTTTTTTTCCACTTTATTTATTCTTTCTGGATGTGATGATGATGCAGATGTAGGATGAAGTGTTGTGAGTCACACAAAATTTCTGGTACAACATAATTTTGTCCCAGGCTTTCATTGGTTACAATATTATTATGACACCCACTTTGTGTCTCTGTAACTGTGACCGAAGATTTTACTGTGATTCTTCCATCGTGGTTGTCTTTAATCTGAGATTTCACAGTGTTTACCTGCCTTTACACTCCTCTTTTGTGTAGTTGTCTTCAGACATACCCAGTCTAAACTCTTTTAATCTGACTGCTAAGCTGTGGGGCTACAATTTGATTGAGATTATGTGATATTATTGCATGTGAGATTATTTATTGTTCAGGAAACTTCCAGAAATGTGGCATGTACAACCCCAAAAATGACTCGTATTTCTAAGAATATTATTTTTATGAAAGACAATAATTACCTCTCCACAAGAGTAGCACTTTTGAATACTTCTGTGTTATTTCCCACACAGCACGGCGCTTTGCCTCACCCAGCTTGTTCATTTTTCATTACAAAACCCATCCTTGCACATTTCTTTCCAGTGGCGACTCTTCACCAGAGTTATTTCAGTCCAGCAGTCAGGCTGAATTTGTGACCTAAGGAGCAATATGATTGCACGGGGAATAAATGGTTAACTCCTTAGTTTACGAAGCAATTTTCAAGTTCCTTTTTTTTAAAAAGAAAAAGAAAACTATTGGACACATAGTGTGCACAGCTTGGCTGCAGCAGAGCTACAGTCAATCAGCAACTATTCAAACACAATCAACCATGTTCTGCTACGGAGCCACACAGAACTCCTCTCCAATTACAAACACAATCACATCTGATTGCTTTTCATGTCTGCATTGGTCACTTTCCAAAAAAAAAAAAAATGCTCGCTCTGTGTGTGGGAGACAGATTTCAGCGTCATAACTCGGAGAGAAATATCCAATGCATTTTAACAAAGGAAAACACATGCGTTTATTGTAAGGCCCCTGTGTATTTTCCCTGAGTATAATCATAATTTTTCATGTGTTTTTTATTTAACTGTTCCCACCAGATGTTCTCTTTTTGCATTTCTATTTATTATTTCCTCTTGTGTACTTTGGCAGCAGGTATTCAGAGAGAGCGAGGGAGACAAAGTGCCGCAGCTACTTCCAGTTATTTACTCATACGCCGCACAAACACACACAGGGCCGTTTAAAAACTATCAAAAGCTGACTCCAGACGTCCTCTTTGTCGCTCTCCGCTCTCCACAGTAAAATATTCATAAACGGTTTTGCTTCCAGTTCCTTTTTAAAGCAAACACACCGCTGTCTCATTGTTTGCATCATCCTCGCAGCCTTAATAGTGCAGTGTAAATAAGCAGGAGTTGGTTATTTAGGAAATGTTTGCGGTGTGGGTTGTTTTTCTGTTGGCAGAAGGAGATTAATGGTTTGTTTGCATTCCCTGCATGCTGTTTATCACAGTGATGTGATGGTGATACATGCAGGACATATTATGAAAGATAAAGTGGCAGGGAGGAGGAAGCTGTGTAAATGTGATTTACCGTTTACATGGGTCATAAAATTAGAGTTTATGTTCACATTACAGTTATTTTTCTTTCATTTGTGTGTTTAGCTTCTGACCTCTGGACATCTGGGTGACGAACTGAGCAGACTGCGATAATCAGCAGGTGATGAAGAGCACAGAAGCTAGTGAAGCGGTCCCTCAGGGGAGGAACTGAAAATGTGAACTCTGACTGAATTTTTCTTCTCACATTTTCAGAGCTGTTCAGCCCCTGACTCTGCTGCTGGGAGCTGGGAAGACTTGACGAGGACGCGATAAAGAGATTTTAAATATAAAAAAACCCCTGGCATTTCTTTATTCAGAGCTGAAGCTGAATAAAGAAAGTTGGAAACCACTGTTTGTGTATTTAGCCTGTCTGCAGCCGGATCCATTGGGATCATAAAATATTCTTGAGTTTCCTTGTTAAATCTTGTAAAACTGATCGTGGTAAGCTCTAAGTTTGAGTCCTCTCAGTGTGCCGTGACAAAATCGTGCTTGATGCCAACCCAAATTTGAATGTTGGGCCTCAGTTGTGCAGGCCTAGAAAAGGGTGGGGTACTGAATACTCCTGGACTGGTTGGTGAGCCATTTCTGGATGTTGTTCATCAGATGAAAACACCCCAAAAATATTGCAACACTAAAAACGTCCTTACGATTACTTTGATCTCTGGCAGGTTGCAGTGGATGCCGTTAGACGATGCATAGACGACGGCATCTTTTCTGCAAACACTTGAGACAAAACCTGCAAAAACCCTGAAACCTTCAGATTAAATGGCCTGCTTTACTGCTGCAATCAACATACTTCAAGAAGCATAATGTTTACTTTAAATATAAATGGTCTTTGTTTCTCACCACCTTTCAGTTTCACTACCTTTTGAACTGTTAGCGAGTGTTTGCAGACAAGTCGGCGTCTTCCATGCAAACTACTGGCGACTGCAGCAACCTGCTTACAACAAAATAGTCACAGGGAGACTTTTGGTGCAGCACTATACCCGACTACCCGACCTTCCAACCGTCACCCGTCATCAGTTTTCCAAAAGTTTTTTTTTTGCTTGTCAATTTTCATTTTCTCTAGCACAAAAACTGCATATAGTTATTATGTGGTTTTATATTATGCATTATATTACAGTATGCAGTACAGTGTGTTTCACAGAGATGATGCTGCACTTTGTAGGCTACAGCATCTGGCTTTGGGACTTTTAGGGACACAGGGATGATAATCTGAGTCTGACACTGAGGTCATCAAAACAACTGCAGCTGTGGTGAATATGGACTCCCACGGAGTCCCACTTTCGTTCCCTGATGAAGGCTTCTGTGCTTGTTTTTTTAGGCTAAATTTAAAGAGATAAGAATAAAGGAATTCAAGTGGTTATTTGGAAAAAGACAGCATTTGAAGTTTTTTTTTATATTTTAACTGCATACGGATGATTGAATGAATATTTATTATCAATAAACATAGTAAAAAGGCTTTATTATAAAAACAATAAGTAAATAGAATGAATAAAAACAACCAAAAGAGGAGGGAAACAGCAGCATTATGCACATATTATATGTGTTTGTATTGAAGTGTGTATTTCAGTGCCATGTTTACAGTAAAGTGTGTAGTGTGGTGGAAGTTGTCATTTTAGAGTAAAAACTGTTCCTGTTTCTGTCTTGATTGTTCAGAACTGTTCGAGACTGGTGTACTGTCCTTGCTGATACTGTCTGCCTTCGTCAAACTGATGGCAGAGATGGAGTCCAGATGTGCGAGCTCCGTCCCAACAATACTCTTTGATGCTCTCACCACTCGGTGCAGCTCTTTCCTCTCTGCAGCAGCACAGCTGGCATACCACACTGTTGCTATTTGTCAGGATGGATTTCACTGCACTCCTGCACACTTTCTGTAAAGGTTTGGCTTGTTTTAACTTTCTGAGGATAAAGAGTCTTTGTTGTGCCTTCTTGACCAGCTGGGAGATGTTAGTGGACCATGTCAGCTGCACTGTGAGGGTGACTCCCAGGTACTTAAGGCTCTCTACAGTCTCCACTATTTCACCATGAATGTGGAGTGGGAGATTTTGTTTCCTGACCCCAGATCCCTTGAAGTCAATAATCATCTCTTTTGTTTTAGAGGTGTTTAGGGCCAGATCATTGTCTCTACAGCACTCAGTCAGATGGTCCATTGCCAGACTGTAGCTGTTTTCATCCTAAAAAGAAATTAAGCCAATGATTAATTATGGAATCAGAGGTGCAGATGGTGCGTTGGGCTCAACATACATCCACTGGGAATACCAGTGTTTTTGATTGATGATATTTATTGTGTTTTTTATTGTATTATATCTATATTGTATTTATTTTTTATTGAGCTTATTTAATGTGTCTAAGCTTTATTTGTTATAGGGTGTATTCAATGTTTTAACTGTTGTGCGCTGTGTGAATAATTTCTGGTCTTTTGGGATAAATAAACTGTATTTTATCTTATCCTCTTTTATGTCTCTGTCCTCTCGTCCAACTGTGGTCTCGTCTGGATAGAAAAAAACTTGAGTTGACAACAGGAAATACCCCCAAAAGTACCCACGTGAGGTCTTAATGATGCCTACATCCATCTTTTAAATGCAATCTATGTTTAAAGAGAAACAGATAGCTGAGTGATAAATAAAACAGAGCCAGTAGAGCCCGGAGCTCCGGCCTCGCCTTCACTAGATGGCCGGTCATCATCTGAGGTGGATATAAATGTTAGAGCGGTAGTTTCAGAAATGGAGCACCGTCATGGGGAAGGTGGTTCTGGGAAGCAGTTTTCACAGAGATTTCTGTCCCATTATTATATTTTTGGATTATAGCAAAAATTATTTGGTTGGCAATAAAACAAACTGAGCCACATAAAGTAAATACTTTCAAAACGTGTGGTTTGGCAGGATAATAAATCATATTCAGCTGTGCTATTTTTGGGATATGGCACTGAAATAAAGTTTCATGACTCTGGGGCTGTCTTGAGCCCCCCCCTTCCAAATCCTGCTCCAGACTCTGCTCCGCTGGTCTCTTTGGGAGAGCCTGGTAGGTGAGCAGAAGCTGTTCAGTATCATTTCAAATGATGTTATTTTTGAAACCAAGCAAAATGTCTGGCAGGAGAAGATGTGGAAATGTTTGTTTATTCATTGCTGAAAGCTGGTTAGTTTGCACATTAGCCCCCGAGGACAGAGTGACATCAACCTTTGAAGCCCAACAACATGATCATAATCCCCTTTTGAACTCGAACATAATTGGTATCAGTTGTTGAAAGAGGCGATGAATGAAAAAAAGATGACTGAGAGAACGGTCTTGATGTAGCTTTACATGCTAATTATTTGGCTTATCTGCGTAATGAAAGAACAGATCAGTGAATAAATGTGTTTGGAAAAGGGAAAGGTTTAATTTCTACAATCTAAAATTCATCAGTCCGTATTTCAAAAGGAAATTATTTTTTCATCATCAAAACATCGTTTAATTGGAAGCAAAGACCCAGAAGATGATAAGTTATAATCGCAATCTGCTTTATATTCACGGAGAAGAAACACCGCAACTTGTTTGGATAAAAGTTTGAAATAAAACAGGGCGATACAATCAGGTGCACGCGAGTTTCTCAGCCGCGCTGCCTGACAGATCGTCTTATCGAGTAATGGCAGCGATATCTGCACACTAAACAATCTGGTGTTTGCGTTCACTGTCAAGCAAACGTGTTTCTGTCAGAAGGTGGATTCAGATGTGTTTCATCATCATCAGCAGCCTCAGCAGCAGCTGTCTAATCCAGTCAGTTACAGATATTTAAATGTTAGAGCTGCTTAACAAAACAAACAAACTCAAAGACTGTAACACAAGTGGAGCAGCCCAAAGTCAAAATGCCACAATCCACCGGTGGATTCATCCACCTGGATCTAAATTTCTTTTACCTTCGTCCTGATTAACTGGGATCAGTGAGGATATTCGTGTGTCTTAATTTTCCTGATTAACATCTAAAGTCTGCCTTCTGCTGCATTTTGCATTACTGAAGCCGTACATCCTGTTCTTTGCAGTAAATTTGTTTTCTGGGAACCCATCAGGGAAACTTGAATTTGTTGCTGACTTGTCATTAACAAGCCGCTGGATGTTATTTGCGGAGAGAAATCTGTGCAAACATAATTCGTGACAGAGGAGACGATGTTTGCTCTTTTCCAGCCCCATCTATTTTTAATGAATTTGACTTTTTTCTGGTACAGGAAAACAAATCGACACTCAGAGAGGATGACATGCAGTGCTATGTTTGCCCTGCAGGTGACAGCAGTAGCATATTTATAATGCAAACACGTGCACCGTGAAGAATAAGGAGAACCGAATCATCCTTATTGTAATGTGATGAAAATTCAACAGGCCAGTTTTTAGCTCATTTCCAGACTTCCACAAACAAAACTTTGATTAGCTCTGGTGCAAGCTGTTTCCAGAAACCAGCGGTGTTTCAGCCAGCTTAGTGCTCTGTGCTTTCTTCTGTGCCCTTTTGCTTGAACCTGCAGCACCGAGGTTTTTGTCAGAATGAACGCCACCATGAAAAACAAATTTACAGCAGATCTGGGAAAAGTACAAAGGGGGGAAAAATCCATCTCAATCAAAATAGACGACATTTCGTTCACTGCTCTGCGTAACCCCATTGATGTCTTTTGAGATTTGAAATGCTGAGGGGAGCAACTAACCCCCCTGACTGTTGCTGTTCTCACCAGACTCCAGCTGTGTTTTTCTCCGCTGCAGGAAAGCAGTGAAATTGCTGACTTCCCCCTTGGGTTTAAAACAGCGACATGTAAAATTAGGTCCTCTCTGTTCTCTGTGTACAAGCTCATGGAGATGTTTTCTGACAGGTTCATTGGCTCAAAAGGGGGAGAAACAAAGGGAAAAACAGAGGTTTGCATCAAGTAACTGGGATACTGGGGAGTTTTCTGCGATTTTGCTCACAGAGCGATGCATTCAAGTGCAGATAATCTGATATAATTGGTAGAAACCTCTGGCACAGAACAAGGTTCCTTCATGACTTTGCTCTGGGAAGCTGTGAGGTTTTATTAACCTTACCTCACCTGGCCAGGACTTATGCTGAGCGTGCATGTTGTTTTCCAGTGACAGCCTGCCTTACATTCATGCGTACCGGCTCCACCTCTGGAGCAGCTGGCTGTTATTTTCCTCTCTCCACGGCAACAGCAGCAGCCATGTAAGGTAACTCAGCAGACAAAAAGATTACTTACAGCATTTCAATTTACAGCTACACTCTTAGAAGTAGGGGTGAAGGCCATTCTTCTCCTTAAGGGTACAATCTACAGAAATGTATGCTTTTACAACTGGAAGTTTAATTGATTAGCCCAATTTGACCTTTTTGAGGCCCAAAATGGTACATAAGTGTTCCCAAGCATTAAAAAGTGAACATTTGTGCATGTTTCTTCTTCTTCTTCTTTTTAAGTGCTTGACAAGGTAGACTGTGTTTAAGCAAACAAGAAATTAAATAAGATAAAAGTACAGTTTTACTGTCTTGTTATTCTGTGATCTGTCCAAGGTGCACCAGCAACAGCTGGGGTACCTTTGAATTTCATAAGAACTGAAGAAAACTAATAAATGGATGTTCCTTTATTTTATTAAATTGAATGAATAACTATGAATCTGTCACATCAACTAGGCTGTAGATTTAAATGTACTCCTGTGCCTGGTGAGCTCTCTCTGGTTGCTCTGTTTTCTTCCCAGATGTGCAAATTTTCAATTCACTTCAAATTTTTATTCAGTTTCATTTCTATAGTGCTGAATCACAACAACAGTTGCTTCAGCTAAAGCCCCGACAGTCAGATGGCCCCAAATGAGCAATATAAATATAACTGGTGTTTCTAAGGTAGCTGTAGGTGCAGATGTGAGACAGATAAGGCTTTGAACGGTCAGTAAGGCTAGAAATGTGTTATTTCTGAGCAGCTGAATGATAACAAATATGCATAATAACAATACAATATTTTATATTTATTCTAGTGTGTTAATCTCGTTAAAATGACATTAACGGCATAACCGCATTAACGCCGCAAATCTCAGTTAGCGAGTTAGCGCAGATCACCCAGTGCGTGGGGCTGCATAGTGTTAACGCATTAGCACAGTTAGCTCGTTAATGCAGTTAAGGCGTTAACGTCATTTTAACGAGATTAACGCTGACAGCACTAAACCAGGTCAGTTTTTGTATCACAGAAGGCACAAACTAATACACATAAGTGCACCCTGTCAAAGGGATAACAGCTATACCACAAAGGATAGTACCACAGTGACAAGCTGTTATACCTCTAAGGGTACAACAAGGTACTTTATTTTCCGAGTGTAAGAGGTTTTTAAGGGGGCCTTTTAAAAGCCAGAGGTCACACACATCACCCACTTTAGTTTACTTTTATTGGGCTGGCTGAAGTGGAAGCCATCTGATGAAGCCATGTTTTATTACTTGAAAGTATTCAGGAAAGAGAGACAAGTTCTGTGATTTTTTTTGTTGAAAACCTCAGCTGCCTTTAAAACACCTCCCACAGAGAGAATCGTGCGCCCTCGGCTGTGCGAGAATGCTAATCATAACCTAAGTAGATGCCCATGTGTTAGATTTAACATTGTGTAAAATCCTGTGTGGATAAGCCTCCTGCTGCTAAAGATCACAGTGTAAGTTTGTCTCCTTCTGTAATAACCTTTACTGAGGGCATTCTCCAGTGTTGTGGCCAGAGGCGGAGCCGTGGCCAGGCAGCGACGGGCGGAGGAAGAAAATGATGAGGTGATGGTGGGGAAATTAAGTGGAAGAGATGTGAGTTAATTGTATTATATGTCGAGAGGGGCATCTGGCAGAGAAACCCGTTTGCTTTATTTGTCAGGCAAAATAATGAGTAGGTCCAGTGACACTTGTGCTCTTCGTCTCTGGCTTCTGGTGAGTCGGCTGTGAGAGGAACATTAATCATCACATCAAAACTATTTCGTACTGCAAAGATTCTCGTTTCTCTGTGTGTGCGTTCCACTTTTAAATAGCTGCAGAAAGGCCACACAGAGAGCCCCGCAGTGCACAGTGGGCCTTATCGCCAGGCATGCTGCAATAATGTGATTGTTGTCAGTTACGCCACTCGGCATTTATTTGCAATGCTTTGTAATCCCCAGAGGAAGATAAGTAGTAGAGGCATTTAGGTGGAGCACTTTGTGACAGAGCATGCAGAGATGCTGAGATCTTACTGCCCACGTAACAACTGAAACAGCTCGCAGATGCAGCGTTAATCAGAAAGCGTATAAACATTTAGACACTCTTCCGTGCATATTCAGACAACGGCATAATCTACACATGACTGCTGTCAGGGGGGAAAGGCTTAAAAGAGGTAGGCATACAGTTGTTCTGATTCTTGGGCATTAAATAATGAATTCATTCACAGCCTAACTCTGATTGTGGAATTGTGGTATTTATAAGGGAGACCTCCATCAATTTTCCATGTCAAAGCCAGTTAAGCAGTAATGGGAAGTGCTATTTTTAGAGTGAATCGTCTCCTGTGGCTTGAGTTGGAATTCATCAGGATTTGTAAAGAAAGGCTGTTACATGGCAGGCATGCTGTTTGAAGGGTTATATGTATGCTGGCGTATGATTGATGGTGATGTTGGAAAAATGCACCCCAAAATAATTCCTAAAATAATTATTCACCCCTTTGAGTTTAAGATGTTCTAGATTTGAGTGTTTATGTTTAAAATATGTAGGTTCAGCTGATGGAGGTTTGCGTTGGTATATATTAGGCTGTTTTTTTAAACAGTGAGGATATTATTATTAATATTATTATTTCACACCAGCTGTTTAACGGCAATATTTAAAAATGTTTAGTTTATACTAATGTCTACAACACACCACAGCTGTATCACAGAACTAAACAATGAATAAATATAATTAGCTGTACAAACGCAAGAATCCAAAAATACTTTAAAAACACTCAGCAGCAACATCTCTTTACAGAAATCATGGACAGGTTGCCCCCAAAACCATCACAAATCTTTTCAAGGTCATTTAAGTGTTCTTGCCAACCCTACTGGTTGCGGGCTGTTGCCTGAGGTTCATGGCTGTCCCTGTGAAATTGATTGCCAAAGCCACATTCAAGCAGGCCTAGAGACTGGTTGGCAAGTAGTTGGCAAATGCTTGCAGACAAATTGCATTGTGTTGATTGTAGCAGTAAGGCAAAACTTTTACTTTGAAGGGCAACACTTTTGTGATGTGATGTGATGTAAACCACTTTCTGGTTTACAAGCAGGTCTAGAGACTGGTTGGCAACCACAGATTGCTGGAAAAAAGTGTAAACTGGTTGCTGGAGGTTGCCAGCAGTTGCTAGTGTGGGACTGGTTGCAAAGAGGTATACAGTGCTTCACTGAACAACTCCTTGCAGTTTTCCTGGTTGCTAGCAGGTTGCCGCAGTCACCTTAGTCTGCATGGCAGATGGCCATTTGTCTGCAAACACTTGCCAACTTCACTGGCTGGGCCCATGTCCTCATTTTAGGTTTGACAGCACTTTAGTAGGTAAAAGTGAATGCTTTGACATGAATTGAGCTGCGGTTTGGGGAAGCCCTTGAAGGGGACTTGTGATGGCTCCTGGGCCTAGCAGATCCCCAGGCACTAAATAGAAATGAAGAAGTTAAAGAATTGAGAGCAAGGAGGGAGGGAGGGTGGGGCACGTAAACGAGAATGAGCAGCTTGCAGAACTGGGGGAACCTATATAGATGACAACCGGAAGGAGCGCGTTTGGAGGTGTGGTCCTGCTCCTGAAATTCCGATACATAATCTCCAATATTTGCTAAGTGGTAGTGAAACTGTGAAAACTAGTAACAGAGAATGTTCACTTTCAAAGTAAAAGCTGCACCTAGTGAAATGTGTTGATTGTAGCAGGCAGGCAAAACCTTTACTTTGAAAGGCATCACTTTCTGTTTCTCTTTTACATCACAGGTCTCACTACAACTTCCTGAAAACTAGCGTTTACACGCAAGTCAGCATCTTCCAAACAAGCTGAGGGTGACCATAGCAACCCAAAGGAGATTTTTGTTGTAACATCCACTTTACAAGTGATTTTACCAAGCACCAGCCATCAACCTCCAGCAACCACTGACCAACCGTTTGGGGAACACACATTTTCCCCATCAACATTTTCCCCTTACAGAGCTTTCCCAATGTCCTCTAGGCCTGAATGACTTTGGCGTTAGGGAGTGATGTTATCGGTATTTACTTCCTGGCATGTTGTCACAAGCATCTGCAGAGTGATAGGATTAATGAGTGCAGTTCAGTAAAATAGAAAATAGTTCTTATGTGAAACTATTCGCATCAAAGCCTGCGGATGTTTTTTTTTTTGTCACTATGAAGCAAAATAATCAAGATGCATATCATCATAGAAGCAAGAAAAAGCATGACGATTTCTTTTGGGTTGAACTGCAGCTTTAAACTCAGCAGCTCGAGCTCAAACAGAAGGCACAAAGACTGAAACGACACCTCAGCATGCAGAGTGGCTGTGGTTTAAACCTCTAACCCTGGGATTAGTACACAGCCTGCTCTCAATACCGCTGAGTTTTACTATGCAAAGTGATCTTAGTTTTGGGCTAAAATGTATAAGAACTTATAAAAGTGGAGAAAAGATTACTCAAACCCTTCTTTTAATACTGCCAGGCAGCTGAATTACGATACAGTGAGAACCCATAAGTGGTCGCATGAAAATGACAGAAAATAAAGGACCTGGCACAGCTTGGAGGATAATCCTTGTCTACTTCCTGGTGTATTGCTCATTAATCAGGCTATTGTGGCTGTGTGGGTCAAGGCCAGGGTTGCTTAGCACTTTCTGATTCTGTTCTAGAGATTGTAGGAAATGAGGAGTCACACAAAAAAGCAAATATCAGGGTAACAAGAGCAGGCTAAAGTACTCAAAAGCAGAGGCATAATTAACATTACACTAAAGTGGCTTTTAACAACTTCAAAGCCTCATGCTTCACATGTTTTCAGGAAAGTGCAAAAACACTCAAGTGCTAAATGTCAGTACACCTTTCAGATACTTGAGCTTTTCTAGAGTAATTACATCTTTCAGTACGTCCATGTTAGACAGCCAGCAGTATACAGAGAAAATTACCTCCACCTGTATGACCTGCAACATCAAAGGGGGTCTGTGCTCATTTAAAGCTCCGTATCTTTATGATTGGTCTGCACTAGAGTAGCTTTGCAAGTTCATTATAATTTTTGCCTTATACTGGGGCTTTCTGCACTCCACCCGTTCATCTGCTGCCTGCAACAAGCCTGCTCCTTTGTCTTTCAGGTCACATCCCTTGTAAACCAACTTTCTTGTGATTGGCTGCCCCTCCCAATTAGAAGATCAGCACGTGGATGGGCCTTCTGAGCTGATAGCCAGAGAATATGAATGATATCCCCTCTCTTTGGCATCAGTTTTCTCTCATTCATTTGTGGAGACTATTCAAACTTTATGCTTAATTGACTGGTAGTTTTCTTTGACTGCAGGTAGAAAGAGAAACCTCAAAGACTGCAAACATATTTTCTCATATTCCAGGTCAGTAGCAACAACACAGCATGATGTGAATCTCAAGTGGTGGGGAAAGGGCGAGGGTGCTTCAGTGTGGGGAACATGAGTTTCGCCCATAATAATGGTACAGGGTTGTGCCTTTGCAGGAATTTTCTGCCTTTTGAGATTTTTTGGTTTTACAAATTCAAGTCTTAACAAATCTACATGTAGATCTGCTCTGTCTACACAAACATCCACCCAAAAAACAACATTGTGCAGCTCTCAAGTACATATAAAAGCAACGAGTTTGATATGACCCTCTCTCAAGAAATGTAGGCCAATCAGAAGCCTACAAATAAAATCACATTACACATTATTGACAGTCGGAAGCAAATTTGTTTCCCTTGTCCACGTTTAAATGCAGAAATAACAGAGCCTTTTCTGAATATCTTTACTCTGGAAGGACCTTTTCAAAATATCAGGTTTTGCTCAGAAAAACCTACGTTTACCAAAATTCTCACATCAACACGCATGAGTAAAAGTTTCAAGGTGTTTTCTCCTGATCATGAAATGTTCCCATGTGCATGCTAACTTTCCCAAGCCCTCCCATCTCATGGCTGTCTGGATTTGCTGCCATTCAATTTACTGAATTGCATTTGTTTTGAAGGGTTTGTTCATTTCAGGAGATAAAGTGCATGATAATGGACAACTACAGCGCCGCTTTCCCCTCCCTCCAGCTTAAATTGCAGTGAAAAGCAAGAGTGGAATTGTAAAACACATTTATCTGCCTCCGACAACCGTCTCCTTTCTGAATAATTAATGCTCCGGGCTTTATGTGTCTTGCGTGGTTTGTCCTTGAGGGCCTGTTGAATCGGGACATTGAGAGACCGGGCTGCTGGTGACACACACGGCCGTATATCAGACTTCCCGAGCGCCTTTACATTCAGAGGACTGACGCGACCAAACTTTTCTTTAGTAACAGAAACAAATGATTGCATTAAAAGCCGCTGCAGCGTCTGTCAAGAACTGTTAATGGAGGTGAAGTCATGCAGAAAGGGAAGCAATGAGTGTTTAAATGTAACAGTAAATAAACTCTCATATAACAGCAATAACATAGAGTTTATTCACAATAATGCAGATTAAAATAAGGATAAAACTGAATAGCAAGCTAGAACTCGTCGTAGTGTGATCTTCAGCTTGGAAATGGCAAAAGTGGGCCGACAGTAATAGTTCAAGCTTATTTTTTGAGTTTGTTCTCCCAGCATGTGGTTAATATGATTTGAAACAGTAAATTATTTATTCCATGTTTTGTGCCATTATGAGAAACAGATTTTGTCTTTTTTAATAGCTGCTGTGTTTTGTGTTTTGAATCCAATTTTGAGTTATAATGTTTGTCGGACGTGCAGTGATTCCACTGGAGTATTACTCAGCCTGTGTTATCTACATTGTCTGTATAAAGATTTTTATTCAATTGTAGGTTACAATTTAAATAACTGGCCAGGAGCTGCAGATAAAACCAAACCCCAAGAGCTAACCTGGACTCACTCAGGGTTATTTTTTCTGTTATCAGTAAGCACTGTAATAAAGGTTTTGCTGTATTACTGAAATGGAAAGAAGGTGACTCTGGGACAAGCTATGACTGTAAGACATCATCAGTGTCTTTGAACAATATAGCCCTGACAGTCCTCTCATGTGTGAGAGGACTGTTGATGCTGTTGCTTTGCTTGAGCAAAATCAAAGGAAGGAGCAGCAGCTCTTAGTCATGATGCAGCGCAATGCTTGAATGAACTGCTGGATGGTCTTTGAAATGTTCCAACAGTTTACTGTTACAAATTACTGTAAAAATATGGTACTTTTTGTACTGCAATGTGCCATTCTTTGTGAATACAGCTGGATATCGTAAACTTTGATGCCTTCGAGGAAAAGCAAGCTACTGTATAGCAATCTTGCTATAAAGCAGCATTTGTTTTCAATTAAACCAGACTTGAGTCTTGCTCTGTCGCTTGAATCCAACCAAAATTCAGCATCTGACCAAAATCATTTTATATAAAACTCCATCATTTGGTGTAGAGTAAATGTAAAGAAACACAACATATCGTAGCAACCTGGGGGCTGATCATTAAACATTTTCCTGCTGTCGAAAACAAAGACTCAAACGGAATGTTTGCAGTTAAAAATATTAATTTAGCAGTGAGAGATGCTGGGTTGACACTTTGATTGTTGTTAATATACAGTATGCGGAGTTTCTAGTGTTTTTGGTACTGAGAACAAGTGTTCATCTTTATGGTATTAAAACATGCACTCCTTGCAATTGGAGGGAGCAAGTCAGTTCAGTTCGGCTAAATTAAATAGAATTTTACGGGGCTCAAATTGTGGTCATAAATGTTCTGTACTTGTAAATCAAATACGTAGCTGAGAACTGAGTTTTGTAACCTTGTAAACCAAAATGTCTGAAAATTTTATGTTTGTGCATCTATAGATGAGAATTTGTGTGTTTGATAAAAACAAATGTTTTTACACAAGTTACAATTTTTTTTTGTTATGTGCAAAACTCTGCGCTCAAGTTCCCTGACTGTGTGTGAGTTTCAACTTACAAGTACGAATTTTAACCAAATTTTTCTTCCTTCAGCTGATTGGTCAATGTAATGTCAATCACAAATTTCACAATCCAGTCAGAGAACAGATGGGTTTGGCTGTCGGTGGGGCGCTTTACTGAGCTTCAGGTCCTGAAAACTCAGTTTACAACTAATTTAATTTACAAGTACAAAATATTTATGACCACAATTTGAGCCCATAGAATTTCTTTTATGTGACAACAATTCACAAAAACAGTCATCCTAGGGTGCTTTATACTGCAAAGTAATACAATACCTACAATATTAGAGTGAAACTCTGAACAATCAGACAATCCCTTGTGGGCAACACTTGTCAAAGGTGGGAAGGAAGAACTCACTTTTAACAGGAAGAGACCTTATGCAGAACTAGGCTCCACGCCTGGACCGTCATTGACTGCTGCCATGATTCTAGCCTACGTCACAGCGTCATGTGCGCCTTTTACATCAACACAAAAACTGCAGTCGTGGTGCTTTCGATTGTACTCAGAACTCGGAAATTCTGCCTTCTGAATAGGAAGATGTAGGTAACACCAGACTGCAGATGAGCTGCATACAGGGCTGGACTGGGACAGAAAAATCGTCCCGGGCATTTTGACTAGAGACCGGCCCACCATTATAGGAAAAATCATAAAGCCTTTGAATGAAAATAAACACTGTTGTGACAGTGATGTCACTGTTCTGATGGTATATATGCATCAATCTATCAATCGTTTGTTGTAAGATTCAGATAATTATTTTTTAAAAGCTAGACATTTTAAATGAGAATAAGAAAGAAAAGTATTTCTTTGTGCTGCTCCCTGTTAATGCCCTACCTGCCCCCCTGGCAACACTTTGCTAGATCCGCACCTGCACAGTTACCAGCTGTCAGCTACCTAAAAAAGGATCCTGGTGTTATTTGTCTCTCAGAAACAGTTCATAACTTCCCTTCAACTCATTCATGTCACCTAAAAGGTAAACCTGTTTCTCCATCACCTGTTCAGCTCTGATGATCAGTAAGGACATCTCCTGGTTTCATCTTCATGTTTCCCTCTCACCAGATAACCAAACCATATCATGACCAGCAGCTTTACAGCTGTGGCTCCAGCAAACATCAGCTGATACTAGAAATTAATATTAAATAAATTCTAACAACAGCTGATCAAGCTTAAACGTGCTGCTGTTGTTTAGCGCGACATCCGCTGGTTTCCTCTTTCGGCGCAAAGTGAGCGATAAACAAACAAGAGAGCCGATCAGCTGATCATTGATCAGTTTTCATGATTGAAGTAGAAACGGGAGAGGGAGGGGGAGAGAATGAGAGAAGAAGAGGCAGCTGTGCAGCAAAGACACAGAATAACTCCAGCTTTGTGCCTTTTTCATTGTAGCTGAATTACGGGACAAACTGTTCCTTTTCACCTCAATAAGAAACGCGTAATATTTTCTCTGAATACCAGACGGGACGGTTGGCAACTCTAATAACTTATGAACAAAATAAAGTTCAACATCATTAACTATAGCACCACCCAGCTGTATAGAAACTCCGTCATGCTAGCTAGCACGCAGTACGGAAAAAGTCAGATAACGAAAATAAACTCCACCTAAACTTGGTTCATATCTGACCCAGAGAGACTGCAGGTCATAACTTCTTACCTGAAGTTCAGTTCACACTTGGACCGGCGGCCGCCTCGGGTCTCTTTCCTCCTGCCGTCCCTTTTCCTTCATCCACCTGCTGCCTCCACCACTTGCTAATGTTACTGAATCTGTGGAAGCTCCGCGATAGCCACCACACGAAGTAACGAGTAACGAGCCTATCTAAATCCCAGTAACGAGTAACGCGTTCCTGATTTTGGCATAATAACTAGTTACCGTGCTCGTTACCACAATAATAACGTAGTTACTGTAACGCGTTACTTAATAACGCGTTAGTCCCAACACTGGCTATAGTTAAGATTAGGTCCCTGTCTCCCTTTGCTTCCCCCCACCCTCCCCCCTGTGTCTCATGTCAGATGGCTGCCCCTCCC
>NW_024582425.1:2302809-2316740 GCF_018398535.1 Haplochromis burtoni | reverse complement strand
ACAAACACCAGATTCTCACAATATGGTGTTATGGTATAGAGTCAAATTAAACTAGCTGGCGAAACTATGTTAATCTTATCAAAAGAATATGGTCTTCACAACATGACATGCTGACAACAGGTTGGAAAATACAGCAGTAGTAGGGTCAGCCTAAGACAATGCAAAGTTTCTCATTTTCTGTTGTTTTTTTTATTATTATTATTAATGCATTTAATCTAAATGTTTTTTTTAAAAGCATGAATAGGGCCTCTATAGATAATTTTCTCCTTTATGACGACTGTACAACAGTCATTTGTCATATATTTCACCTCTTTAAATGTTTTGAACAACAGCAGACTAAGTTGACACTAGTGCCTTCGTTAAGTGAATAATTTTGTGGGCTTGATTTCCTTTGATGCATTTTTAGTTCAGCTATCTGACTTAAAGATTAGTGAATTTCTTTTTATATATTTATTTTAAAAAAAATACTAGACAAACCCAAGGCTTAATGCCCATTAAGCGACACTCTAATGCCAATCTGTTCTACCTTACAGTGACTTATCGGGAAAGAGGATCGTGACCTTTAAACGATTGCTTAGGTGGCTATAGATGAGACTTTTTGACCATTATATGTAGGCAGACAAGAGCTTTAGAGCATCGTGTTGAAGCCAATATGTCTCACCATTAATTTATTCATTGTGCATCACGAACCGTAGACCATTCACGACTATGCGCTTATACTTCTCTTCTTTTGTTTCAAAAAATTTTTTTTTTTTTGTTGATTTTTTTATATTCTTTTTTCTCTTTTACTTATATTTCCGTTTTTTATTTAACTTTTATTTTTCGTTTTTTAGTTGCCTTTAAATTTTTATTTTGTTTTTTTAATCAAGGTTTATTCTCGTTTTTCTGTTTTTTTTTATTACTTTTTTAATCTTTTTTATCTATCTTTTTTTTTATTTTTGTCATTTTGTTGTTTAATTTTTTTCAGTATTATTTTTATTATCTTTTGATTTCTATATATATTTTATGTTACGCTTTTTTTTTTATCTTTGTTTCTTCAATTTTATTTATTCATTATATTTTTTATATTGGAGTTTGGCTTGTGCTTTTATATGAATGTATGATCGTTTTGGTTTTTGATCACCATTTTTATGGATATGTCAGGGCAGGAACTAAGAGCTTTTAAGATTATGCAGAATTCGTGTTGGCAAAGCCTAAAAAGATGCATTGTCCTCAGCACTAATATAAATTATGATTCAGTTTTGGTGGCATCACAGATGACTCGTTACACGACCAATTCAACGACCATATTGGGCATTTTGCATCTAAAACCAAGAGCATCTGGCTGCAGCCACTGTGGAGCTCCACAGTAACCGGAAACACGTGACCTCCACAGTAACCGGAAACACGTGACCTCCACACTTGCCGTAAACACGTAACTTTGGTTAAATCGACTTTGACAGCGAAAACTAAATTGCGTTTTTGGTACTATTGATGCTGCTGAGAAAAAAATGGTTTTAAGTGGGGGTTTTTTAACACTCTGGGTTTGTTCAAAAAAATTCACCATCCCCTAAATTGTTCGTGGCCAAAAGTGACACTTGCTGTTTCGCTGATTTTTTATTTTTTTTTTTTACAGTACATCGCGTTGTGCGTTCTGATTGCTGTAGACCATTGTCAATCAATCTAGTCCAGTGTCTCCTGTACAGGAGCGGTCCCTAATTAGGCCCACGGACCCCGGTCCGTGAGTCTTTTGGTACCGTTCCGCGAGAGTTGATCCTCCGGTGTGAAATGTATGGTTGTAGTTGTGTGTCTTATTTTGAAAGAACTATTTACGCGTTACCATAGCGACCAGAGAGCTTAAAGAAGCAGAGAGGAGGATGTCACTGTCATTGTTGTCTGGCGCACAGCTCAAGTCACGTTTATTATTATATTTACAAAATACCACAGTTTCTTTTTTTTATTCTTTTGTTGTATTTATCCGCGACACCTTAAAGGTCGTTCCCTGAAAATATTGTCTGACATTAAAGTGGTCTGTGGTGCAAAAAAGGTTGGGGACTCCTGCTGTACAGTACAGAATGCGTTTAGCTTGTCGAATTTACATAAATCTTCGATCGCTAGCAGTGTAACTCTGAAGTGCTGTACTGTATGTTTGTAAGTTTTCTCCCAAACAAACACAACAATGCCGACGAAACGTTTTGCACCCTCAAATGCACCTTTAGGTTTCATTCCATAATACTGGACTTATGTTTCTACGAAGGTTTGAACTCTAAGAGTGTTTAAACAAAGAGAAAAGTGTGAAAATGTTCATGCCTGTCTGAGAAAAGTGTATAAAGTGTAGTGAGGGGTTTTACAGTCTTAACATCTATAATAATTGTAAAAAATAAAGTTGGCTACTTCATGGATTTCACCTACCGCGGGTTATTTTTTGAACGTAACACCAGCGATAAACGAGGGGCTGCTGTATTATTAATAGTAGAGTCTGGGACATCTAATTGATTAACATCAACATTGATTATTATGCACTATTATTTTTGTTCAAGGAGAGCCAAAAATATAAAACTCTCTCAGCTTGTTTGTTGCCAAAAATGGCCACTTTTTGTGTATGTTCACAAAATGCTATAAAATGTATATTTCTTAAAACATTTTCTACTTTTACCGACGTGACTCTTTAAAATAGCACCAGTCCTTTTCATCAAAATCAAAATTGTATCTAAATTTTTTACTCTTTATAGCCAGTTAGGTTATATATTACCTAAAGTCCTAATGTTTTCATGAAACTTCCTTTTTTCCCCCATCTGAGCATCGGGGAAAAGGCTGTCTTGCAATTGTTGAGGTCACTAGTGTGTGCCCCATTTCTTCCAGGATCACTCTCTTTATAGGTTTTAGTGGACTCCTAGTACTGCGAAGTGGTTTCATGGTACAAAGGGATTGTATTCCAAGATCTGGGAGACTGTAGAAATGAGCAGTGATGCCCTTCCTACCATCTTTCCAGAAAAATAAGTGATCTGGAAGCTGTTAGGCTGACTTACAGCAGCAGCACTTTCTGCACCTGCAGAAACTCCAGGACACATTTACTAACGGTGTTTGTTGCTGTATGTGCTGCAGCTTTGAATTTTTTAATAATATATATTTTGTTAATATTTTGGCTATGGTGTCTTGTTTTGAAATGTACAAGAGTAAAAGTGTTTTTAGCAGGTGCTTCAAAGCTAAGTTTGACTGGGAAACTCAAAGCTCAATAGTCTGTATCAACAGAAATTCACTGCAGCCTATGTAATATTTCATGCGTCATAATTTATTCTACTCTATCTTGCAAATACATATTTGTGTGGCAATGTCATGCACAACACACACAACTATTAGATCCTTAAGATCAAACCCGTGTCATTCTTTTGGTCCACTGCAGTGCAGTAGTCAAAAAAAAGAATAAGTGAAGTGTCCACAAATGGCCAGGATAGAGCCCAGAGTGTTAATGTTTAAAATGTATAAAAATATTATTGATTACAATTCTTTACTGTTAATATCAACAATAAGCTTTTTATTTTGAAATTACAAGTTTAAAAAAAATGCTGTTACATTTACATTTAATGCTGTTACACTGTAATCCTTTATTATAAGTATGGACACAGAATAAAGTGAACAACATTTTGAAATAAGTTTAATTGGAATTTTGTACTACGCAAAACGCAAAACAAAAAAAAACAACAACAACAACAACATATTAAACAAACAAACAAACACAGCCAGTGCCTTCATTTGTCCATTACATGTCAAACATAGCACTGACCCTTAGCCCCTGCTCATCAGCACATGCTTTCAAAAAGAGCTCCATGTCCTCTGCAAACTGAAAAACAAAGAGGAACAAGTCCCTTGCTCCAGTGTCTTCTTCCTCTGACATGTCTCTTAAGACCCTCTGCTGGTCCTCTTGATTTAAGGACAGATATTTGGGCATTGTTACGTGTCCACGGAAAAGTGCCTTATTTTGGACAACCCACTGCACAGCAGGACGCAGATCTTCAACAACTGCTGGCTCCTGTGTCAGGCAAATGGGGATGAAAACATAGTTATTTCTCTGTTGTAGAACATTTTAACAGTTATTCAAATTTCACTAACCATGTAATTACACTACTGTTTAAAGTGAATACTGACCTGACTGACTTCCTGGAACTTGCGCTTTTTCAGTCTGAAAATGGGCACGTGTTGTCCTTCAAGCACAGCTTTGGCTTCCTCTCTCCAGTGTGCAAATAGCTTGCCAGAGCTACGAAGAGTAAGGCCACAGTGAGGGCATGTCATTTTCATGGACTTTCCATCAGCTGCAGTTTTATTGAACACAGAGGGTAGAGCATATGAATGTTCTAACAAAGACTCAGAAACCAAAGACAAAACCTTGGGGGGGAGACGGGGCTCCTCGAAGAGTACTGCCGGAGGAATACGGGTCTCCTCGGAGAGTTCAGCGGGGAGCAGTCCTTATAATGGTGGCTGACTTGGCATTGAAGAATGCTGACAAGACAATAAATGCCTTGCCATATCCCCACGCCGTATGATTGTAATCTTACAGACAGGGCGGTGAAAGTGTCCTGTTGTCCTACAAGGCAGCCTGCACCGGCATATCATTTTATCTGTAAGAGAAAAAAAACAAACAAACAAACAGATGTAATTTAAATGTAGTTGTATAGAATGCAATCAATTTGTCTAACAATCAGATTGTACATGTTAACAAAAACATCCAAGCCAACCTCAATAATGAAAGTTAAATGGTATGGATCACAAAAGTTATGGCAAGAAAAGTGTGAAAAGTAAATAAAAATATATTTTATAAAAACACTATTTTTGTTGCAGATGAACAGTACAATATCAACAGCAACTTTTAAGTCAACAAAGATACTGCAGAAGTGCTTAAAAAAGTGCATATTTATAACTATAAAGTATATTTAATACAAACATACCTTTGAAAGGCAAAGCATTTTTTATATGCACACTTAGATGCTCCTCAATCTTTGCCCTGACAGTAGGGCTGAAAGTGGGGCACAGAGGGCAGTGAAAGAGTCCTCTGCAACACGTGTTGCATTCCTGCAATTCTGGCTTTAAGCCCGAATTCCAGATTGATGTGTGCATCTAAAACAGAGAGAGAAACAGATAAACACCATATACACATTTAAGTTAAGGTTTTAGCAGAAATAACAATTTACAGTTGGCATGTAATAGATTTGGGAAGAAAATTCTTGAAAAAAAACACAAATATTTTACAAGACACTTTAATTTGTGAGACATGTTTCTATTGACATATAACAGTCAATTGAACAGGGGCTAACTAAAATCTGGGCAATAAAAAAGCTGTACAGAATAGAATGACGAATAGAAGTATTGATAAATATATAAATCTGTTTGTGACGAAATTTACAGTGTTGACGCTAACCAAAGGTGTCACAAGTACACACGTTCCTTACTACAGTTTAGATACCTCTGTTTAAAAAGCACCGACTCGACTTTTTAGTCAAGTCGAAGTAAGAAGTACAGGGTCTAAAATATAATTTATGTACAAAATTTTGAAGTAATCTTGCGTCCAAAGCACGCGTGCTGATTTACAAATGTACGGATTACAAAGTACAGATACGCGTGCTAAAATGTGAGAAGTATAAAGAAGTATACAGTAGGCACAAAAAAGTACAGCAGTAAAGTAAAGATACCAGAAAATTCTACTTAAGTACAGTATTGAAGTATTCGTTATTTTGCATCTCTGACGCCAACAATAAATCATACTCTAATGCAAAATGTGTTTTTTGCTTCTTCTCGCCCACAGAAGCCGTTAATCCAGCTCTCTTACTTAAACCAGGCCCAGGAAAAAGCATATCTGTGTGTTTCTCTGCCATGGAGCACGATGAAAAAACATTAAAATAAGGAGGAATGTTGTTGTAACGCAAAAAAAGTGGCAACATGATCATTGTAAGAAAACTAGACGATTCCTAGAATTATGAAATCACTAACGGCAAATTTATTTAAGAAAGACTTAACCAACCTTTGCGATCAACTTGCAAGACTTCCACGGTATCCATGCGTGTTTACGGCAATGTGGAGGTCACGTGCTTCCGGCTTACTGTGGAGGTCACGTGTTTCCGGTTAGTGTGGAGGTCACGTGCTTCCGGCTACTGTGGCGGTCACATGCTTCTGACTACTGTGGAGGTCACGTGTTTCCAGTTAGTGTGGAGGTCACGTGTATCCGGTTACTGTGGAGCTCCACAGTGGCTGCAGCCAGACCCTTCTCTCTAAAACAGCACTCTTGTCCTCTGAAGCTTCTCCTGTTGCCTGTTGGTAAATTACTGCCATCTTGTGGCTGCAGTTGGATCTTGTCTCTGGAAGCAGGTTTAACTCTGCTGTTCAACTGGGCTCTTCAGTTTCGAATTTGTTAACAAAGTCTGGATTTGCACAAGCTGAGAGGCCAGCACCTTTTCCTGATTCGTTGGACATGTGCAGTGCAGGTAAACCTCTCATACATGAGACTGACAGAAGACCAGCGTACAATACAATACAAGCTGCTATTGGCCCTGCAATCATTCAACTTCTTCAGCTCTTTAGCATTGAAATCTAGAGAGGAGGACATCCACAGTTTTCAATTTAATAAAATAAAAAATCTTCCACATCATTTGTCTGCTAAAGTTAGTTGAACTGTATTTATTTATACAGCGCCAAATCATAACAACAATCATCTCAAGGTGCATTACTGTATTGTAAGGCAAAGACCAGACCCTACAATAATGCAGAGAGAACCCCGACAACTTCTGCCAAAAAGTGTGTGAGTAGCCAGCAGCACCATGTGAATCAGATCTAGTTGTCACATTTTTGTTGCCTTCCTTTCCTGCAGATTTTAAAGTATGGCTTCAGTAAGCCAATGAGATTCTTTCACGAACAACTTGTGAGTGATAATCAGCGTTGCTGGCTGTCAGCAGGAGTTACTTCAAAATTATTAACAAGACCAGAACAAGTTGAGGAGTACTTATTTTTTTTAAGAAAATTCTTTTAATTTATTTCTTTGTTCAGACACTCCTTATTATGCTTTCACACCAAATTATTCTCTCTCCTGTGTTCACTGGTCTTTAGATCTTTTAGGGAGGCTCAGCCAGAGGAAAACTAATTTAATATCTTGTGTGCAAGAGATGTCTGCCATCTTTTTCTTTGCACAGACAAATTCATGCAGTGTTCTTGCAGAAACATGCTGACCTGTGCAAACCATTTAAAGGTCCAAATAGTATGATTTAACTCAGCTGACTCCTGGGCCCTATTTCAGGAAGCCGGTTTAGAAAACTCAGAGTGAAAAACGATACTCAGGGTTGAGTAACCCCGAACTGTCCAACTCGGAATATTCGGTTTCAGAAAGGCTGATAACAATTAGTTCAGTCAACGCGGAGTTGCTTTAACCCCAAGTTAAGCGCGCGCACGAGGATACATAAAGCCCTGATTAGTGGAGCACAGATTAAGCGAGTCACCATGGAGACGGAGGGAAAGAAGGCGCGGTCAATGTATTTTACAGCGCTTGAGGCCGAAATTCTGATGGCAGCATATGCCGATAACATGCAAATTTTGCGGAAAAAAAGTAACACAGCCTCAGCTGCAAAAGAAAGGGAGCATGCATGGCAAAACATAGCCGACAGAGTCAATGCGTGAGTGTTAATTTAAACATTGATCTAGGGATTTCCACCCATTTAACACGTTATTTTATTTTATTTTATTTTTTATTTTATACATTTTATTTTGTGATGTGATGTGAGCGCAGGTGCAACCCAACAGGCCCCAAACGTTCCTGGCAGCAAGTAAAAATGAAATATAAAAATATAGTCCAAACAGGTGAGGTGTAATTGTATTATGAGCCATAGTGCTTGGTCTGTTTGTCCTATGTAAATCAATTGCAGTTAGAGGCTACATTAATTTTCTTTCTGTAAGCACTTATTGAAATTATCTGAGCACATTACAAGTACATATTTGCTTACTCTGTATGCTCAAATGTGACCCGTTATAGCCAACAGAAAAAAAGCGGAGGCCCGAAAAACAGGTGGGGGTCCTCCACCACCACCACTCACAGAGGCTGAGCAGTTGGCCCTCAGCCAAAACAGTGGGCGCCCTGTGGCTGAAGGCATCTCTGCGGGGACATCCTCTGAGTCAATAACCCCGCAAGACACAAGTGCCTACATAGGGGGTAAATTCAAAATAATACATGATGTGCATACATCCTTTCTTCACAGTCACCTTTGCAGTGCTGCTCATTCATTTGATAAACTCTTTACCATAATGGATTATTTTGTAGTGAAGTTATTTTCCTACTGATTTTGCCTTCCCTCAGTCTTGGTTGTCTTTGAGAGCATAATGACAATGAAGTGTAAGGTGATTGGTATGTTTGTTAATTGCCATTTGGTCCCTTGTAAGTTATAAGTGACCTGTATAAACCTCATATTCTATCAGTTGATGGTGGTGGTGTACTGCATCTGGTGCAGCCTCCTGTTGAGCCAGACCAACATGCAGTTGTGAGTAATACTCCACAGATTATATGAGTTTACAGTAGAACAGCAATGTTGTTTATTTCTTTACTACAGGAAAATAATGAAGAAACATTGACAGCTGTTACAGAGGAGGAAGCAACAGAGACACTTTATGAGGTTTACATCTTTTAATACTTTGTGTACAGGAAATACAGGCGACCAATAAAGCCAGTTGAACATAAAATCTGTTTATTCTTCTTTCAACATGTTGAGGTGATGGGTCAAAAGAAATGATTGTGACATATGGTGTCTCTGACTGCGCTTCCATCTTGTATGTCCGTGGGAGGGTCAGGATGTTCATGTTTGTACTAACAGTTAAGCGGCACCCTGCATGTTTTTATTTATTCAAGCTTATTTTATTCAGACAATCTCTGGTGGAAATTATGAGGTTTAACCACGTTTGCTCACTCATAAAATCTGGATTTAAATATATTGCACATTATTAAATCCTGCTCTCGTTCTTTAACCCGACTCTCGTGTATAGCACAACAGCAGGGCCGTCCATCTGTAGTCTTTTCCCTTGTTTGAATGCTCAGTAGCCGAGTGCTTATTGAAGCAATAGTATTTAAGTGCTTTACTCAAGGACAGCTGCACTGTCCTCTTGAGGAAAACACATTAATGAAACAATGATCTAACTGCCAAAATAACTGGCCTGCTCTGTGCTACGTAGCTCAGTTAATGCACTGTGTCTCTGCCCACTGCACGCTGATTAAAACCTTAATGGTGTTTTTGTTGCAGGTCCAAACTTTCATCTGGCAGTACCTTTCTTCTCAGCGGTTTTTATTGATGTAATATACAAAGAACTGTATTTCTGAGAAATTATACACCACATAAACATCTATTTTGATAAAAATAAATAGCTAAGGTTTATCACTGCTATAACTCCTCAAGACTTTATGGCACCATTTGTGAGAGGGGGTTTCATTTTCTTTCCAAATTTCCAGATCTTAAATCGATACCTTTCGCATCCTAAATTCCACCCCCTCAAAAAATCTATAGGAATATTTTCAGTTTGTTATTTAACAATATTATATTGTTTAAAAAGTCTGGGGATCTAGATTTATTAGGTCTTGATGCATTCTCAATCATCCAGGTAAGTAAATCTCCAAAAGTTGATTCTGTTCATCTGGACCTGGCGTTTTCAGTGGGAAAACGTTTCGTCACTCATCCAAGTGACTTTTTCAGTCTCAGCTGACTGCAGCTGATCTTATAAATAGTACATTTGCATAATGACTGAAACCAGCCCACTGAAGGAACAATGGGCTGGGAGGTCACCTTCATCATAATCATGCAAATTCTCATGTCTGTTTATAAGACTGGGGAAACCTGCAGTCAGCTGAGACTGAAGAAGTCACTTGGATGAGTGACGAAACGTTTTCCCACTGAAAACGCTACGTCCAGATGAACAGAATCAACTTTTGGAGATTTATTAGGCTTCTCTGTGAAAAACAATACAGCGCAGTGTCATCTGAGTGTGTGAAGTACAGTTCTGTGCGATGCTGCTGGCATTGCAGAGATATGCACAGGGTGTCCTTTGTTGTCTGTGCAGCTGCAGTATTGTACGAGGAGAGATAAAGAGTGTCAAAGTCTGCCTTTGGATGGTGGATCGGCGGCTGTGGATCAACTCAGACGTTTGTCAGCATGTTCTGTTTCTAAGCTGTTTTGAACTTAGATATTTTGCTTGCAGTATCTGGTTAGGTTTAGAAAGTCAACAGACTGTAACAGCAACAGACTTTGGTTTTGGTTTGAGTCCTCAATGTCAGCATTTTGATTAAAGCCGTGTCGCCTGATTGCCTATTAGAACTAAGACTAATAAAAAAAAAACTAGAACTTCTGAAAACTAAAGTCTTCATGGTCAGCCTACACCACTCACCACATCATATTATTCTTCAGGTTCTTCTGTTAAAAAGTCTCCAAAATGCACCAAAACCACAAACATGGTTGGAGGGTTCCAGTTTAATGACTCCAGTTGGTGGTGGTGAGACTTAGCAGACAGCTATCAATCAGCTACAGCTGCCTGTGCGGGCACACCCACCAATTAAAGTCTCCAAGCTCCTAACCTTACAAGTGTCCAAATGGATGAAAATGAACAATAATAAACCAGCTGTCACAGCTGTTATGAAGAGGCAAACTATCACTGACATGTGGCACGTCCACGGTGGCTTTATTTTTAGTTCCAGAGGTTGCTGTTTGAAAGAGACTCTCAGTGATATAGCTACAAGAGACCATGCAATCTCAGTGAAACGCAGCTCCATGTACTGATGACAGGCAAATAACAGTGATATGAAGAGAGAAGTACCGAGTTGAAAAAATTCTCAACTTCAGGGCAGCTGAAGCAGAGAACATCAGTGATTGATATGGCGGTGTGGAAAATATCTATAAATATATAAAGGAGGGTTACTTATGCATCTTGTGTCCACTGGCAACCAAAAAAAAAAATGGTTTTATATAGTTTTTTGTGCATTTTTGTGGTTAGATCCCCAACATAATGTACACAGTTTGGTTACTTACTAGTCAAAAGATATTCTTAGGTTTCCTCTGAAGGGAACTGTGACCTAAATATTCATAAAATCCAGTCTATGGGCCTCTTTCAGCAGGAATTTTTGCTTTATTTTCTGACTTGGATGATCTTCTAAGCATTATATTAAAAGAGCATCTTGTTTTTATTAAACTCTGGCTGCTATCTTTTGCAGCGTATGGCAGGATAGCATCCGTGTGAAAATCTTTTTTCCCAGTTCAAACTTGTCATGCTGTTACAAATATAAGGTGAAAATGAACAGGAACCAACCCAACACACACACACACACACACACACACACGAGCTGTGAGCGAAAGGGCGTGTTTTAAAGCGGCATTTCTCAATCCATCACCGCTGCTTTTTTTATCTGTCCTGCAAGGTGGTTAATGGAAATTAATTGCATTCACTTGGCATCCCAAGAGTAAAATAGTCTGTGATTAAACAGCTAAAATGAAATCCGGCAGAGCTCTGGGCAGTGATGACCTGGCTGGGTAACAGCTGCTTTCAGACAGACAGCATCACAGATTGCTGGCTATATTGCCAATACAGACTTCCAGTATGAGGTTCATCTTCCTTACTGCACAGCCAGACAGCCAGTATAATTAGATATTGATAGAAGGGCAGTAATTAATGATTAGTCTGCCAGCAACATTATCTGCCCTGCAATTTCATCCACATGTGCTGCGCTGATTGGCCTGGAGGGTCACCAAAACACAGCCAATCATTTGTCATGTTCCTTGACCTGAATCTGTTGTAATGGGTTGGAGCAGAGCAGTGATGGAAACCAACAAAATTCCCGGCCCCTTCCACGGTCAATAGATTCAAGAAGGCAGCGAGCTCCAGGCGTGTACGAGATAGATTATCTTAATGATCACAGCAGTCTGGTTTGACCAGCTTTCAAATAAAAAGATCTTTGTTTAAAATGTTGAAGTCCCCTTAAGGACTTTAATAATACTGAGCTGATGAGTATGCACCATGGTTGCATCACAAAAATGATACAAACCACCAGAAAATCCTTAATAAATAGCCCACTTAGATTTCCATAGCACAATCTGAATTGTTTAAAATGTATAAAACATCAAACAATTAGCTGGTTATCTTTAGTAAAGGACACATTGTTGCAGTTCTTTACATTGCATAGAGTACATTTTTCTTGAAAAACTGCAGTTTTATTAATATTAGTTAGCGACATTGGGAATAAGGTGATACTGGAATGGGCCAGATGCTCTATTTAAACATGCTGGGAAGCTTTGTTTTTTCCACTGTGCAGGGTTAATGTGTAGCAGCATACTATAATTCAAACCAAACACTTTCCCACAACTAAACAGGCTTTTAGTGAGTCAAAAGCTCATGTCACATGCAAAGAGCGGACACGTTAACAAAACCCATTTTATAAATAGTTTTATATTAAAAAAATATTTGCTGATTTTTCTAAAATAAACTCAGATTAAACTAAGAAATTTATCTGCAGCTGAGTGGAAAAACTGGGGGGAGATGTTTCTCCTTTCGACCACATATCATTAGTTACAATAAACTCCATCCTATCATCCAGCCCTCCCTTGGTCCGCTGTCAGTTAATGTTAAATCAATTGTCAGGAAGCTGCGTGGGCTATTTGATATGAGCTTCACTTTTCAGAAAAACACATAAACAAGGTTGTCCAGCGCTGCTACTATCATCTGAGGAATATTGCCAGGACACGATCAATACTGAGTTTTACCAAGACTCAAATGGTCATTCATGCTTTTATGTCCTCTCTGTTAGATGGCTGCAGTGGTCTTTTAGCAGGCATTAAGAAATCAATCAACAGACTTTAAATTGTTCAAAATGCATCAGTTTGTATGAGAACCAGGAAGAGTGAGCACATTCAGCACTGGCTGGTCATTTGTTTTAGAATTGATTTGATGTTTCTGGAGTTACGTAAAGAGGTGAAGTACAAAAGGTGTCTCCTCTATCTGGCTGAAACTGCACAGTGAACACAGTCCAACATAAAACTGAATCCAGCTCAGACACAAGGAAGGTCAACACAGCACGAGGAGTAAAAAGTAACACAAACGGAGAAGCAGAACAGACAGCAGAGAGATTTATGCACACAGACGACAAAACACCTGAGGGTCAGCAGGTGGAAACAGTTAACTCAGGTGAAGACAATTATCTCAAAGTAAGAGGTAAAACCAAAAGATGAAAAAGACAACTCCAAAAATAAAACAGAAAACAACCAAAATTCAACTAAGACTCAGACGACTGAACAAGTTCTCAGGCACCTACTCATAAATGGGACAGAGGGAGCAAAGACGAGAGACTAGAATAGTAAAATCAACACAGAAAGCAAAACACAAAAACAGTGAAATGAAATCAAAACAGGAACTCAACAGTGATTCACCAGAATCTAAAACTCAAAAACACACATCCTGAGACCGTGGCAGTTTTGTTTCTCACACCCGCCTCACTCTTTCGTTTTTTCTTCTCCAGTATATATATTAGAGCCTTTCTTTCTTTCTTTCTTTCTTTCTTAACTTTTGAGACATGTTTTTCTTTTATTGTTGGCGCTGCAATCCAGTTTTTGTATTTCATTTTTTTAACTTAACAGCTGTTTTTGAGATCTATTCTTGGTGTTTTTGATATTATAATATTCTGTCAATGGTATGGAAATGCCAAAATTGCTGTTTATCTGGACGTAGAGTTTTCAGATAAAGACCCTGAAGTCACTGTAGCTGAGTCTATTAATTGCATTACTTTTACTTGTTTTTGGAGCATTTAATGTCTAAGAGAAACCCAACGGGCCCACTCGCTCTGTAAAACCAAAGAAGGAGTCATACAGGCCTAGTGTGCTTTTCACAAAACTTTTGTTTTTACAAGCTGCTCACAGCAAATTAAATAATTGCACTCACAGTATTTTTTTTTTTTTTTT
>NW_024582425.1:2272619-2302789 GCF_018398535.1 Haplochromis burtoni | reverse complement strand
CTGGCTGCCTGGTAGAAGGTGGCCAGTCTCCAAACAATTTTAGCCCAATTCAAATTGACTTCGGTTGCTCTCAGATGGGCAAAAGTTGTTAAATAATCGCCTTCTATTTTCAGTCTGAATGTTCAGACTGAATCAGTGTGCCCTGATGAGTGCGACTGCTAATTGGTTGTAAAGTTGTTGTTTTTTTTTTTTTGGGGTGTGAGGTCCAAGAGAAATCATTAATTTTGACTGATGTTTTACCTCAGGACTCATGTGACTGTTTCTGAAGAAGGAGAAGGTCAGAGAAGAAAAGGAATGGATGAAGCTGCACATTTGCAGTTCCATGAAAGAAAGAAGGTAAGGCAGGGTTGAATTCCTGTTTGTCTCTGTGAGGTGAGTGTGACAGGAAGTTTGTCGTGTCTGCCTGCAGGAATATCTGTAATGTGTGTGTGTGTGGCCAGTTTGTATTCTCGTGTGTGTGTGTGTGTGTGTGTGTGTGTGTGTGTGTGTGTGTGTGTGTGTGTGTGTGTGTGTGTGTGTGTGTGTGAATGATGGCTGTGTGTCTCAGCCAGGGTTATGCGTGTGCACCAGTGCGTGTAATGAACGTCACCATCAGCCCAACTCCCCTCCTCCGTTCCCCCAGCCACACTGCATCCTGTTTATGACCACACCATGAGCAGCACCCCCACCCCTTCTCCACCTAACACACACACACACGCACAAATATACAGTATTTCCTTTTAATCGCAGTTACATTTGGAAACAATCACTTTTTAAGAGGATCAGATTCGGTTTCTCCACTGACTCCATCAGAGTGAGTCTGAACCCACACGAGGAGTCTGTTCTTCGCCGTCCTCATTTGAATAATTGCTGGAGGCTGTTCGCAGAAATGCATAACAATGATAAATTGGACTTTAAGAACCTATCAGGCTATCCAAGGACAGTGTGCTGTAAAACAGGAAGGGACAGGAACAGATGTGGGACAGAGTGGCGATGTGGTGGCGTGCAACTGCTGCTCAAAGAGAAATGTGAGCAGAAATCTGGGACTCATATCAGCCTTTGAAATCTGAGGTACTTTTAGGTGCTGAAAATGCTTCTGAGAGGCACGAAGGGCTCCACCATCCAGGTCATCTTGCAGATTTATGCAGTGGAGTCAGTGGTTGAAAAAAAAGAATTTTCTTTAATCTTTGTTGCCGTGTTTACATGATATCTAACAAGCTATAAATATGAGCATTGGGTGCAAAAACGCACATCTGCAGCAGCATCATTATCCCCCTGTTGGTGGAAAGAACTGTAACCGTGTTTACAAACAGTGTTGACAGTTCAGTAAGTAAAATATATAAAATATAAAAGCTAAATAGCTACATCTAAGAGAACTTAGAACTATGCAAATACACATTTGGAAAAAAAAACAAAACCCAAAACAAATAATAATGCCACTGCTGTCTCAAGACAAAGCTGTGATGCAGCTGTGAAACTTTACAGTTTTCAATTAGCAAATGAACCTTGTCAAAAGTTGATGATGAATGAATTTTTGCCCATCTGGTGTGCACAAGTAGTGCTGTTACACTTCCAAAAGGCCCATTAGACTACTGCAGTAACACATCTTGTGGCCAAAAATAAACTAAAGAGAACCAGAATCAGTATTTTAAGACATGAAGGCCAGGGACCAGTAGGTTTAGCCTGGGATGCTAACTCTTACCTCCATACTAGGGTCCTTTGCACCATCTAGGCTTAAAGGTCCGTTTGTCCATCCATCCATCCACTGCTTGTCCTGCTGTCACTGGGCGAAGGACTCCCTGTATACCTTGTCCATCTCAGGGCTAATACACAGACACAGACACACACAACAACTCACACTCACGTTGACTTACACTTAAGAATCACCAGCTAACCTAATGTGCAAAGGGGAATTCCAAAAAAGCTCCTTTCTGGACCCACCCTGCATCCACTGGCTCTATACGGAGCTTTACAGATGGACATCTACATGTTTTAGCTGTGAACTGTTACCAGAGGGCAGTGTCAAAAATATGCGGAAGACCTGGTAATGTGGGCTGTTCATGTTTATGTTTGTGCTGCTGCTGATCCTTTAGCTTTATTACTTTGATGGAAAGGATAGAAGTCAGAGCTAATAAAGAATTTATCTGGTTAAAAACAATTTAAAAACAAAAATCAACACCTTACCTACAGCAAGTATCGTCGCCATCGGGCTATGTGCTGCTGGCTTTTTGGAGGACTCCATAGCCTCTGAACAGGCTGAGTTTCCACAGTCCCTCTCTCTGCAAATTGTTAAGCTGACAGACACCAGTGCAGGACCAGGACTAAAAAAATACTAAACAAGCTTCCTCATTCAGGCGAGGTGTGAATCCCACTCAGAAGCACGGGGAAAGTTGAAATCTTGGCCAGTCATGTTTTAGATCGTGCCTACAAGAAGAAGCCTTTTAGACAGGAGCGTTAAAAAGGACAGACATGCAGTATTTAACTGAAAAGACAATGAGGAGCTGAAGAGCTTTTAAAAGAGTTGCATTTTGTTTCTGTGTGAGCATCCTTTCAGCGTACACAGACCTCAATCACTCTCTGGCACAAATGTGCACAATCAGTTTTGCTTGGGTCTCATTTGGCTGCGACTGACGCTGAAGGTCCGTATTATACAGGCTGAATGTCAGGTGTGTTGTGGAATTTGGGCCAAACCCATGTCAAGTCCAGTTAATGATTTCTGGGCCACATCTGGCTCATACCACATTTGGCATTGCTACAACCAACCTTGTTCTGCTCGTTGATATTGATAGTTTTAAAACCCTTTCTCTTGATCCCCACAATAGGACTGATATGTACCGTCTGCGCCAAAGTCTTTTACATTGTAATGATTAATAGCATTATGTTAAATCTGTGAGCTAGGCTACAGTGTAGCTTCATGCTGTATGCCTCAGACTACAGGCTTCCTGCCACAAAGGTAAACACCCGTTGCCTTTTTGCTGATCTTTATTACTACTTTTTTGGCAGTAAAAACCAGTGTATATTGATCAGTAATACTGCAGATAAGTAAGATATAATTGATTTAATCATTATGCTATGCATTAGCTCGTGTTTTAGCAGTGCTGACGTGCTCCATTTTTGCAAAACATTCAAAAGATCAATTTTCAAAGCTCTGACAGTCTCTGTATGGATCAGTGTTGATTCTTAAGTCTGTTTTCCTTCTTATATTGCAGTGAAAGTAACTCTTGTTCAACATTTATTAGCTAAAAGTGCAGCATAAAATCAATTTCCCTCATGATGGCAAGGCATTCCAGATATTCAAGCACACATGCTTGTGGTTGCACGTATACCTGCAAACAACAATGTTACCTATTAGAGCTGGAATACAACACAGCAGTATGAAGCTTAACAGCCAGCATGCATGTCCTTCCTAGACTGTGTGATGGCCTTGTGGCTCCATCGTCTTTCTGCTTTGAGTTTGGCAAACAGGAAGTTTGAGGAGTAGTTACACATATTTCTTTTGTACTCGAGACCCTGATAAGCTTTTCCTGTATTTACCTGTTACTCCAATTGGATGTCCTCTATTAATTACATTTTGTAAACAACTATACCCCCACCTACAGATGCACATGTGCCATGGTAATACAAAGATATTTTTAGCCTTAGTCTCAACTGTACTGCGAAGCTAACGTGACAAGTATGTCAACATAAAGAGATCAGGATTAACAGTGAACTACAGGCAGCAGGCCAGATGGAAAGAGAGCAGTTACTGAGTTTAAACTCTATGTTCCAGGTGAGAGAGTTTTCATGCAGCATACCAGGCTGGTGCAGCAGACGTTCTCTAAATGAACCATTAGTTTTTGAAGCGGGGGCCAGTGGATGTCCAGCAGAGCCCGGGTGCATACTTGTCTTCTTCATGCTTAGATCATCTGAATAATTGATTGGATGCATCTCATACTGCCGTAGGACTGGAGAGACGTGTTGGTGAAATGTCAACACATTTCCACCCAATTAGCCCATTCTGCTGCGCATGAACTCTTTTGAAGAGTTATAAGGGCAACGAGACTGCGGTGTGGAAAGCAGAGTGGTTTTTCCATGCAAAACTAATGGCCACGGAGGAGCATCACACCAACATAAACGCTATTTGTAAGGCCCCAAATGTACAATATAGCAAAGTGCAATACACACACTGCACTTTGCATTACAGTCAGATTGAGGGAACAAACACAGGACTGTGGAGCAAAATGAACCAAAAAGCGAGCTGTAGTTTTAAGCTGGTGATTACTTAAAGGGAAGCAGGAAGCATGCGCAACAAATATATAAATGATATTTATGATGTGTCCAAAATGTTAAATTTCGTTTTCTTTGCAGATGATACAATTTTTTATTGTGCTGGGGAAAAATTGAAAGAATTGGCTGAATTAATGGTTTCTGAAATGGAAAAACTAAAAAAATGGTTTGATGTAAACAAATTATCTTTGAACTTGACAAAAATGAAATTTATGATTTTTGGAAATCGGGTAACAGAGGATGAAGTAACTCAGTCCATTGATGGAGTTCCGATTGAGAGAGTTACTGAACTCCGTTTTTTTGGGGTAGTATTGGATGATAAATTAACATGGAAATCTAATATTAAACATGTTAGAAAAAAGATGGTTAAAAATATTTATATTTTGGGTAATGTCAGAGATATACTAGATTATAAGGCAATGCATATTTTATATTTCTCACTAATTTTCTCCTATCTCAGTTATTGTGCTGAAGTGTGGGGGAATATGACTAATATAAATCCTTTATACTTGTTACAGAAGAAACTGGTATGAATGGTTCATAATGTTAAATACAGAGAACATACAAATAATCTGTTTATAAAATCGAAATTGTTGAAATTTGAAGACTTAGTGAAATTACAGACATTATTATTCATGTTCAAGGCAAGAAGTAATACATTACATCTTAAGTTACAAAGTTTGTTTGTATTGTGTTCAGGAAGTGGGCACAGTAGAAGGAAGTTTGACTTTAAGCATCAGTTTGCTAAGACCACACAAAGGCCAATGTGTCCGACAGTTAAAGGTATAAGAATATGGAATTCTCTTCAAAATAATCTCAAGAGTTGTACAAATATGCACCGTTTTAAAATGTGTTACATACTTAAAAGGATAAATCAATATGAAGAACATGAAAGTAATTTGGGCTAAATGTGGAAGGAATAATTTTCATTGCCATGTAGTAGTGCTGTATATTGTTGATCATACTGATTTGTTGTTTAGTTTTGCATTGTCACATATTGATACATGTTAGAGGGTTTTTTTGGGTTGTTGGTGCCCTCTTGTAAGAATAATTAGATTGCAGATAGGGGGCAGGAAGTGGTAATAAGAATTAATTCTTCTTCCTGCTCCTTTTCACCCATGGGTGCAGTGTTATATTAATGAGAAAGAGGATTTGAATGTAGGAAATGAAACACTGTTGAACCATGTGTGTGAAATAAATAAACAAATAAATAAAGAAAGAAAGAAAGAAAGTCCAGTGGAGGACTAACAATAGAAAAACAAAAAATGCTGTGAAGAAAGAAAAAAAGAGCTCCTATTTTTTTTCTTGACACTTCTATTTTTCCTAAATGGAAGAAATGCTTAAAACAAGAAACAATAAAAAATTTAAAAATAAAAAAATAATATAATATATAAAAATATATATTATATATATATTATATATATATATATATATATATATATATAGATGAGAGAGAGAAGAGAGAGAGAGGAGGAGATAGAGAGAGAGAGAGAGAGAGAGAGAAAGAGAGAGAAGGCTGTTCAAGGAACCATGAGGCTACTTAATGGTGTCATCTTAGATATTTCACCCCAAGTGCTTTCCCTGGCTTGTTTTATGCAGGTGGTATAAATGTGAAAAACCCAAAGAATAATGCGACTTATTTCCCAGGAACAAAGCGAGTGTTGTCCGCTTGTAGTTTTGTTCCCGCTGAAAAAATGATGTTTAAGAAACGACTTCACTTTAACTCCTGGATTTATGAAGGACTTTAGAATTGAATAATTTTATGATAATCCCAAAAGCTGGCAATACATCAATGCCCCGAATCAGAACATAGTCAGTGCAAAGTGGGCTACACTACAGCCTTCGGTTTATTTATATTTTTTTTAATTTAATTATAGCCAATTATCTTTATTTACAGAGCATAAAAACTGTCACAGAGTGCTTCACCAGGGGAACAACTCCATTAAAAAAGATCTTTAATAAAGCTGTGTAATGTTAATGTGGAGATTGCTGAAAATAAGATAGTTATGAGATGAAAAAAGCAGCAGTAACTTACAAGATGATCTGTGTCGTTTGTCAGTTATGTTGAGTGTTTTTTTTTTTTTGGTTCTTTGAATTGTGGGATGTCATTAACTAATTTACTTGTAAAGGATGTTCCAGTTTTCTTAACTGGAAGAAAGACAGGAAATAGCGAAGCACCTTTCCAAAGTATTTAGAGGATTTGATTTGTCCTTTATTTTGTCCACAAAGAAAGTTCTGGGTGACGTCACTCAGTTAGGAACTGTCCTAAGTAAAATTGACTATTCAACCACAGTCAGTCTCAGTGTAGGTGAACAGACAAAAACATCCGAAACGTGAAAGTAAAGTGACTAAAACAGAGACATGAAAAAACAGAAAAAGCCATACAGAGACAAAGAGAAAAACTACAAGAATGGGAAAAAAAACTACAAAAATGCTTGTAAGATCAAAACTTAAAGACCAAAACATCTCAACAACCTCCAAAATAAAAAAAAACTTTAGGCAGTTATCTTTGGTCTTTAGTGTGTGGGGAGATTTCCTCTCAAAGCCAAGAACATAAAAGAAACACAATGCCTCCAAGATCACAGCTTGAAGCTCTGAACATACCTCAGATGTTCCAGGAAAGGGTTTGTCTGACGGATTCCCGGCGGCTGTGCTGTTAAGCCAAAAGCTGCTCCATCAAAGCCTCTTTGCCTCTGAAGTATGACAACCTGGCCATGACCAGCATAAACCCATTGAGAGTAATGCCGGCCATGCATATGGATTCCATATGGGTGATTCTGTGTGCTGTAACAAGCTGAGGTGATGGAAAGCCGGGCAGTACCAGCACTCTCTCGTTTTTACCCGCTGTGCCAAAGCCAGGCTGAAGCACGGGGCCAAACCACCAGTATAATGCTCTGCTACGACTGACTACGGGTCAGCTCTAATTGTTCAGGTTGAGTGAATCTGGCAAAGTGTTCCTAGCTTGGAACAATGCAAAGAGAAAACAGGCCCAGATTGATTTTTATAGCCTCGGTGCAAAAACTGGCAACATGAGGCGAGCAACTGTATTTATTTTTATTTTGTCATGTTTGTGTTTTTTTAAATTATTAAGTGGTGAACACTGACAATGCAGATAATTTTGTTTGAATTTTGATAATTAACACATTTATTATTTTTTTGTAAGGCAACAATTTTTTACCCTCTTTTGTTCCAGGGGGGTGTATTTGATGTCAGCGGTGAATGATTGCATACCAGTTATAGCCTGCAGCTTCACTCGACTTTCATTGCTTCCACTTGTATTCAAACACTGCTGCAGGGGCCAAAGGTCTTCCCCCCCATTCATCAGGCGATGCATGCCATCCAACAAAGTGCTGCATATGGAGGAAAAATCTGCAAGCGAGGCAAATCAAGAGTCGAGGCAGCGGAGGAGGTAGTGAGGCTGCAAACATGGTATGTGATCTACAATCAGTAGTGCTGTCAGAAATCTGATGATCAAAACAGATAGTATGGTGTGTTCCAACCAGCAGCCTTGGAAACATTCATCTGTGCATGGTGAGGGATGATGGGAAGACGGGAGGCATTTTCCTCAGGGAAAGTTACATCTGCCCCGATTAGTTTTTACCTCCATCATTCAAATTTCCCCTTCACTTTTTAATGCTGCATCCTCAGATCTTGGTTCTGAGATATGCTCCGAGACAATGTTGATGTTTATTTTCCTACACGGGTAAAAACACGCTGTTTTGATGTTTAGTGCTAATCACAAAGCCCCTCTGGTAGACTTTCACAGGAAAAGTTCAGAGTGTTCTGTCTCTTTTTTTCTGTAAATAAAATCCTTGTGAGGTTGAAACTGTTGACATTAAACAGAATTTAAATAAACTAAAAGTTGTGTTGTGTTTAATCACATAGAAAAACAGCACCAGCTTGCAACAGATGTTGTTGTCAAGGAGTTTCATGATTTAATATAAAGACCCTACAATATTAGAAATCTCCAGCAGAACCATCCTCAGGCAAGGGCAGCAATCTCCATCAGCTGGTTTTGGACAGAAGACAGAAAACAGGAAGAGCACAGAAAGCAAACAGGAAATCACTGGCTCTGATATGAGGTACCTCCAAACACATTCAAAAACAAAGTCTTGCATTAAAACCTCCTCGTTAGGCATTTTTGATGATACAAAAATTAAACATTTACTATGTCTTACTATGTCAGAACCACATGGACATTAACCACTACGGATTTAGTAGGAAAGAAAGTCACACACCTGCTTATTTGTAGGAAAGTAGTTTCCCATAGTTAACTTGAAAGAAAGAAACTTGAAAGAAGTCTTCGAAAAAGTCAAAGATTTCCTAAAATAAACAGGAAAAATGTAGGTTGGATCTATAAGTTACCTAGAAAGCTAGCACTTAACCTAACTTGAACTGGCTCGGCTTGGGGCTGATTCTGGCGTATGAGGCCTTTTGTGCGTGTCCAACTCGGAGGAAGCCTTGGAGTAAACCCAGGACACACTGGACATATATTACATCTCTTGGCCTGGCATTCCTGTGAAGACCTACAGGAGTTAGCTGGTATGAGTGATCCCTGGTGCTCCTGAACTCCAGAGTAGGAAAAGATGGATGGATTCAGTTTAATTTCAGGATAAATCCTGTGGCTACAGTGCTGTGTTTTGTTTTGAAAATTCTAAGCTATTTAATCTGCTGTCTTTGATTAATGCCCCAGGCTCGTTTTTCCCCACAGTAACCAAAAACACAGTTTTATGAAATAATGATTATGGGAAATTCTGGTGTTTCTATGTTAAAAAACAATGAAGATGATGTTTAAAGGGTGGCTTTTATGCTCATTGTCAATGCGCATTTTTTATTTTTCGACTGAAAATGAGGAAAAGTAGAATATGTCCACTCTAAAGAACAAATAGAGACTAGTTGAAATATTTCCGGCTCCAGCTCGCCCTCCAGATTTGCACTTTTATGTGAGACAAACGAGCAGTGGAATCAAAAAGTTCAACACCCTATAAAAAAGCAAACACTGTGTCTGATTAAAAATTGGCAAATCACTCCTCAAGTTTGTCTCTTGGGGCACCGCTGCAACACTTCCAGCACTGCTACTCTGTGAAAGTCCCGCTCTGAACGCTTGCACTCACATCTGTTTGAATTAGATCAGAAAATGGAGATCGCTGAACTTGAAGCAGAAAAAGTTGCAGACAAATGTGGCATGTAGGGTTGGTTGTGAGCGAAAGTCGTGTTTGTGTCTTTTCAAAGTGTTGTGAGGGGCACAGTTCAAGTCGTTTGCGGCCACAACGCTTTCTCTTAGGACGCTACAGTAGAGCTTGGCATTGACAGTCTGACCCTGGGGGATAAAATCACAGCCATGGCAGTGTTTAAAAAAGCTCACTGACTGTCCTCGTGGCCATGGCCCTGACCCGATCCACCGCCATCAGGCTTAGACACTGTGGACTCCTCTAGTCTACTATTGGCTCTCAGGATAAAAGCCAGAGACCCTGCTCTCATCACTAGTGATCCTTGTCATAAAGTCAGGTCAGTTTGACACTGATGTTGATGTTTTCTCCAGGGAGTGATCCAAATGTAGCAGCAGACTGGAACGCTTTCATAAGAAAGATGATTTTTACGGGGACAGCGGCCAAAACCGCCTTTTGCTTTTTATAGGTGGAGTCACAAGGCTTTGTGATCAGCTCCTCGTATGTGAGGGAAAATTCTGAATCTTTTGCAAAGCCTTCAATGTTGCATTTCTTATACTCTACATGTGAGTCTTTTTAGATTGATGTCAAATATCCTGAATGAGCATGGAATTCAAGTTTCAAGTCAAAAACTAAAGGTTTGATCATTTTTAAAGGAGGAAAAGATACAAACTGCAGATGCACTGCAACATCTGTTCTAGTCAGAGTGATACCCTCCACGGCTTCTCCAGTTCATTCTGATTGTTGCCATTATTGTCAGCGAGCTAAACATATGGCTCATGCAACATGACTAATGACGGCACATTGTGTAGTCTTTATAGAGAACAGATCGTTGTCAGATATTAGTCACGAGGCTCACTGCTTCCCTCTGTGTCTCAGGGCAATGCCACTATCAAAGAGCAGAATCTGCTAATGGAGGCCAGCTCCAGCTTCTGGGAAGTCTTTCAGTCTTCGATTGTTTTTGTCCTCATAAATGCCCGTTCAAAATTAAATTATTGTGCGATGAGTCATGTCACCCATTTGGGCGAGTCACTGTTGCCTGATTGCCATCCCCTCCCTTACTCAAAGATTATTTATTATAGCTGTAGCTTAATTAAATGTGTTTACATTTTAATTTTATCTGTGATTTAATCTTCTCGGGATGAGAGAAGAAAACTGCTTTCCATGACGGACTTGTTTGAAAATATGCATGCAGACAATGGAAGTTTTGTAGGGATAATATATTCGATTTTGCTCTCGATTGTGTGCGCTCATGCATCCGTCCCCGCAGCATAATGATTTGTTTATGTTTGTCTGTGCTTGTGGTGTGATGACAGCTCGGGAATGTGCTGTCTTTTATGAGACACGGGCATTGCACTTTTTTGTCAACGTTTCTTTGGAATAGGGCGAAAGGTAGAACGAGTACTTTCTTGTCTTGTCATATTGAAGAATGACTCTCATTTGTAGTTGATAATGTGCCTTCAAAATCTTTATAAATCACTGAATTTTCACATCCCTCTGGAGTCACGTAGGTCTCCTTTATGTGAAAGTGAGACCTACACTTTCACTGACACACTTATAAAAATGACTTTCAGACCTTCGTTGAGCACCTGCACTGATGTAAACAATAATATTGTGATTTTATCAATGATCTGCCACCTAAAATAATTACAAAAATGTATTTCTTGATCACTTTTGCACTTTTCAAAATGCACATGTAAATTTAGGTGCAACTAACCACAGTTTTAAAGGAAAGCTACTTTGTACATAGCATATATGTATATTTTCTTGGATCTGAAAACTCATTTAAAACATTCTTGTGGCCTTCATATGTCAAAATAATTATAATAAATAATATATAAAAAGAGCAGTCTGCGATGATTTTCCCCAGGGCTGAAAGTTTCCAAAACATAATCAAATCAAATCAGATTGAAAAAATAAATATTGGGAGATCTAAACCTGATCTGAAAATATCTGAGTCGGATCCAGATATCCTTCTGCATCCAGGGACTCAGTAAATGCTTTGCATGGAGAAACTTATGCTACTGTTGACTGAAGACAGTAGGAGAGGGTGAAGACATATTTGGAGGCAATAAGAGAGAAGGAAAGGCAAGCGTGAAGAGGGGGGAGAATGGAATTTAAAGCCCTTTGGTTGGTTGCCTCAACGTCCACCTTTGCTTTTGCGTTAATTAATTATGTTGCAGGAGGTGCAGACATGTTGCTATGACGACAAGTACGGGGTTCTAATGGAAACCCAGTCGATCTGAGTTAAGTCGTGGCGTTAAGTTGATCTGAGTAGGTACTGATAGAAAAGGGACTTAAATGTAGTGAGTATGACTGGTAAGGGTTACAGAGGAGGGATGGTGGATATACTGGACAAAGGATGTTGAAGACAGAGGTGCCGGGGAAAAGAAAATGAGGAAGACAACAGAGAATATGAATGGATGAAGTGATGGTGTGACAGAGGAAGGTGCTTGGGATAAGGTGAGATGGAGGTAGATGACCTGCAGTGGTGATGTCTAAAGGGAGAAGCCAAAAGCAAAATTTGCCCGGGTAAATAATCCATCAAAACATGGGTCGAGATATTAACCCAATACCAAAAGTCACACAGGCCCAGCAAGCAACCATTAGGCAACTACAGGTTGCTAGAGAAAAATGTTTTTGCCCAACTGGTCGGTGAGTGGTTGCTGGAGATTGGTGTCAATCATTATCTGATATTAGTTGCACAGAGGTATTCACTGCTGTGTTTACAAACTTGCAGTTGCTTTGGTTACCAGCAGATTACCACTGTCACCTGTAGCTTGCACGGAAGATCATTAAAAGACATTGAAACTGTGAAAAATGTGACACAAACCGGAAACAATGTTTAAGGTACAAAAGCTCAGGCAGAGAGGTAGTCAGTGTTACATTTGTGTCTACAACTGAAACAGCTCTACGATGAGAGGTCTCTACAGATGAGAAGCCACGCCCCTTTGGAGGTGGTCCATTGTTAATCATGTGAGTTGTCACATGAGCCAAGGTATGAAAAAAGGTGTCGGTCATTATCATCACTCGGTCATCAACCAATCTTCATGTGAGCTACTGAGGTCATCGAGGGCGGGTAAGCTGACGGTTGGGGTCGAAGTGGTTAAGATGGGATCACTGCAAACAGTGATGATTTCAGCCATTTATGGGACTTGAGCTGCCTCGCACACACATGTTTAGATGTGTGGAAGTCTCAATGTCACCCTGCCTGTTTAGCTCATTACATGATAGCACATTATCCAGCGTCTCATCTCTACTCTTGCCCTAAATTGTAGTGTTATTCAGCTTAAACATCCAAGAACAACGACAAAGACTTCCTATTGAAATCCTGCCACCTCCCATTGACTCTGCCATTACTCAACCTTCAGATAAGGATCACTAGTCAGGATAAGCTCAGATAAAGACGGAGACCGACATTATTCAACAGTGTGAATAATTGAAAAGCCTGCAGTCAATTTCCGGAAGAGAGGAGGAATACAGTGCCAGTGACGGTCCTTATTGGTGGTGGTGTAGGTCTCCACACCGCGACAGAGACACTTGCCTCAGTGCTGTTGTGGTGGGTGAAAGAGGACAGGTGGGGTGTCCATCACCCATGCAGAGAGGACAGAGAAACCTTTAAGTCAGCAGGATTCATTGTTCAAGGAAGGTCAGTGACAAGGTAGAAATGAAATAGGGTGAGTGGCGAGAGTGATAATAGCTCATCACAGTGGAGGTCTCTGATTTGTTTCCATGCACTTCATCATGATCTCCCAACAATGACTTCAATTCTGTTTAAGACAAGGTCGCACTGTTCAAACGTGGCAGCGCACAGTCTCTGAAAAATAATGTAAAGGTTATGGCGGGTGGACGAGAGTGACTTTGACGAGTCATGCCGTAGTTATCAGACCTAACGGCAGATGTGGGCAGACATTCTTCCACCTCCACTGAAAACTTTCCACACAGTCATTTTCCACCAACCTGTTTCCAACATCATTCTTCTGTGTTTCCAGTCAAATCTTTTAGCAAAACTAACTATGATAAGATCAAACAGGAGGTGGAGGTCAGATGTTACTCCTACAGTGTGTATTGGGGCACATGTAGGCATTTCTGTTTGTTGAAATATTCTCTTGTGATTCCAGTTTTGTGTTTAATCCTTTTAAACAAGCTTAAAATGAGTCAGAAACAGTTCTGGGAGCAGTTCAGAAACTACGTCCTTGGTAAAACCAGGGACTTCCCAACACTTACTGTAAAGGGAAAATGCTCTCGTGTTTTCTGAAATGCTGTTTTTCTTTTCGCTATTGTGTTTATCTCCCCAGGCCCACTGTAATTTCCTGCACATTTTTCACTCTTTAATCACAGTAAAGTACTCACGCCTGGATTTACTGGCACAGAGGTTATAGTGTGCCTACTGTGAACTTTAAACTGTAATACTATCAGCTTAATAATTGCCATTATGTTGTTATTTGCACTCACCAACCACTTTATTAGGTGTTCTACTGTTAGATAATGCAAGTCAGCCAATAATACAGCAGCAACTCCAAGCATTTAGGCATGTAGACATAGCCAAGATAACCTGCTGAAGTTCAAACCCATCTTTAGAATGGAGAGGAAAGGTAAGTTTAAGTGACTGTTGCTGGTTTGGTGAGTCTTGATTTCTGCTGTGAATTCAGATGATAGGGTGAGAATTTGGGACAAACATGAAAGCATGGCATCCTGATTTTATCAGTCGTTCAGGCTCATTGTGGTAGTAAAATAGTGTGGGGCATAATTTCCTGGCACACTTTGGGCACTTCCTGACAGTTTTCGTCACTTTATGACCATAACGTATCCATCTTCTAATGCCTGCTTCCAGCAGGATATGCACCATATCACAAAGTTCGGATCATCCCAAGATGCTTTCTTGAACATGGCAGCGAGTTCACTGTATTCAAATGAACTCCAGAGTCTTCATATCCCAGTCTAACAGAGCACCTTTGAGATGTGATGCAATGGGAGAGTCACATCATGGATATGCAGCTGACAAATCTGCAGTCTGATGCTATCATATCAGTTTGGACCAAAATCTCTGAGGACTGTTTCCAGCACCTTATAAATCTGTTGCTTTGAGGAGTTAAAGCAGTTCTGAATGCAAAAAGGAGTCTATTTCACTACGAGTAAAGTATACCTAATAGAGTACTTGGTGAGAGTAGAATAGTAATACTAACAACAATGAATACTGATATACTAATGGTTTGAACGTGTTTGTCCATAGTTCAAGCTATTATCTGCTTGAGTTACTATAATACTTTAAAACTACCTTTCAGTTATTATGTTTTTCTTTTTTTATTCAAACTATTTTAATGTCTGCTTTTCATCTTTGTTCTTTTGGAAAAAAATTACTTTTTATATATTCTTGTTTTGTCATATTTTACTATTTATCTTTATACCACTCTGCTTATTTAATCTAACAGTTATTCTTGACTCGCAACTAAGTAAAAATTTCAATAACATATTTAAAAGAGATATTATGATATGAGACAGGATAATACAGGGAAGATGAAGAGTCTTTACTGGCAGGCAGTAAATAACCGGGGGTTGGGGGGGCCTCAAACTCTGGCCTCTGAAAGAGTTCAGTGTTCAGTACACAGGGTGCATGCTCTCTCACATTGTAAAAACATTGTAATTTTATACTCTAAGTATATACCATAGCTTATATATTTTTTTAACATTTTTATCTACATACATAAGCATGTGCAGCATTCAAAAGTATTCAAAAATAATGTTTTTTTTTTTATTACAGTGGAAATGTATTCTAAGAGATAAAATCTCTTAACAACTCTGGAAACATTTTATATTTTTACTAATGCATTGCCAGAGGCTTGATCTGAGAGAAAAAAACGGCCCCGCCAAAAAAAAAAAAAAAAAAAAAAATTATATTGTGTTATATTATATTATATTATATTATATTATATTATACATAATAATATGGAGATTCGTACTGCAGTCTGTAAATAAAGATCAGTGTTTGCTGAGAAACAGTTGGATAAGCCAGACTGAGCATTTGCCACATCACATTTGTCTTATTTTTGCATGTAATTCCGCTCTTTCAGTGCTTCTAATCATCTGGGCTGTGGAAAGAAATGTTCACTGTTTCCCCCTCTTTGTTGCTTCTGCATCTTTTATAATGATGTTGAAGAACCCTACCCTTGCTTTCTTTGGTTATCTCATTTGAAAAGTCTGCTGCGGGCTGCTCTGTGATTGTTTAGCTGCTGACATTTGTTTTTGTGCTCCGGTGCGTTCAATGCTCTGCAAACCTCCAGTCTCTTGACACCGATCATCAGCAGCCTTTCTATTTGCAGAGGGGGCCCCAACTCATGCGATCCCTTTTTTTAGTTATAGCTTTACTTCTGGGCTTGATTTTATATCAAATCTTGTAAATGCAATGATGTTCAGGAGCCAAGATATATCTTTTGAATACAAATCATGAATCCCCTGCAGGTTTGAAAGGCAGTAAAAAGCAAAAAATTTCACGTTTTATTTGCTGTGGAGAACAGTACTTGTTTTGAGCATGGGTTTGTTGCCGTTTTATTGGATTTAAACTGTGACCAATATGCTTCAGTGCATCTATACACTCAATAAGTTCCAAGTGTGTGTTCTTGCACTCCACAGACAATGTTAAAAGACTCCAAAGCTGACGTCCGCTGACAAACACTCTTCACAGAATGATCAGCCTTTTCTCTAAACGGTCATTTTAACCTGTCACAGCTAGGGCAAGCACACGTGTAATTGATACCTTTAGAACCATTAAAAATGACAGCCGTGCATTTCGCTGAAGTAGTTCCAGATTCTTGATACAAATCTTTTTCAAAGCAGACATTTAGACATGTTTCTCAGTTGTAATTACAGTAACAGTGGCTGTACTCCACTCAGGGGAGCAGGTTTTTGGGTTGTGGGTTGTACATGCTGGCTTAGTGGAATGACTTAATGGGGTACTTAAAGGAACTGAGCCATCATTTGCAAAATTTCCATCACCTGTGTATTTCTTCTCAGCTTTCACACACACATCTGAGTGCAAGATCAACAACGTGTTTAAGGATAGACTGCTTGCAGAGTATGCTGTTAGTGTCAGTGATGACAAGCAGTCATACGGTTTTCACACAGCCTTTGGAGTTTGGCCATGTGGAGAAACATGCTTTTAACCTCCACCAAGGAGATCATGGGATTTTATTTATTTTATAGGGATTACTCAAAAAGTTTAAAGAAAAAACCAGCAGAGAACCAATGAGTAGTGGATTCAGAAATTTTTAGAAATATTCTTTGCTCTTGTAAGACTGTATTTTTGAAGATATGTGTCATAGCTTCAAAAATACATCTGTCCATCCATCTTTTTTCTTGTGCAGTTCAAGGTTGCTGGGGCTGGAGCTGATCCTAGCTGTTATAGGTGAGAAAGACTGAGTACACCCTGAGAAAGATCACCAGTCTATATCAGGGCTTCACAAAAACATGTAAAATTGAAATAAAGACAAATTTGGCGAATAAAATATTGCAAACTAATGCGGGAATTTTCTGCCTTGGTGGAGGTATGCAGTCTTGGACTACTTTTGCTGCTTCTGCACTGGGTCATAAAACACTTTGTACGAATTAGCTTTACCTGACTTTTAACCTTTAACACATGTTTCGTATTTTGTAACAAATAATAAACAGAATTTGAGTGGTCTTTTCATTTGTAGCCTGCTTAAAAATACATTCAAATAAAATTCAGTTTCCTGCTACTTAATCAGATTTACAGTTAATATTAGATTTCACTGACGCCAAATGGTTCTACTGAACAAGATCAGAGGATATCCCACTGTTGCAACCTGGCTTGCTAGTGAAAGAGAAGAACTATTAGCAACCAGATGGACAGGATGTTGAATCTCAGCTACAAGTTTTAACAAGGAAAATTACTAAAAACTAAAGTAAAAGTAAACGGAAAGTGTTAACCCTTCAGGTTTAAATTTACAAATTCAAAATAGATCTTTTGTTCAAAAATGACATTTTTATGAGAGAACTCTTAGCCCGGGTAAAAGTGGACCCAAACCATACTGTGAAGAAATATTAACAGTATATAAGGGTTAAGTGGATTAGGACCTATAGACCTATAGAGAGGTTCAGAATAAAATAAAAATAGATATATATAACCGTGAATCATACAAAGCTACGTTATTAGAGTCAAAGAATGAAAATGTGGATATAGAAATGAGTATAACAGGTCTGGTTTAGATCACAAGTATATTTTCTTCTATTATCAAACAGGTTTCTGTTCTCATGTATTTGCTAACATGTCAAAGCTCCTAAGCAGGCCAGTGAAACCAGACTCAGGAGATAAAACCTGTTCCAAACAGCTGTGCTCCTGTTTGTTTGCTCTGTTCGCATCCAGATTCAGGTCCAAATCTGAGCGCTGTGGGTGCTTCGTGGTCTTTTAACCCATTTCCACTGAAGGATCTGTGTCACATGGTACGGGCTCCAGTTCAGATGAAGAAATTGTTTACAAATCATTCCCTGTAATCTTATCTTCATCATCTAATATACTTTAGCACTTCACTTGAGTAGAAATACTAACAAAATTATTCTTCCATTTTTCTTCATGTCACTCCAAAGCCAGAGTCTTGGAAACAGCTAAACACCACATGCTATGTACAAAACTAAAGCCCTGGTTTACATAAGCTGGTGTGCTTCCCACAAAACAACCATAACACTTGCAGCTAATTTTTTCTGGCCCCTGGTATTCTTTGAGCTTTATTTCTTTTCAGATTAATACCTCCATCCTGATTAAAACCTCGTTTCTGATTAATAGGCAGAAGAGATAAGTGAACAATAACAGAGTATTTATCCCTGCAGGAAGCAATATCCTTTTGAATTTTCCAACTAAGCAACTACTTGATTCCAAATAATAATTAGTTTCATATTTTTGGATGAAGAGAATATAAAAGCCCTCCTGTTTCTGATCAAGAGCAATTATTTGAATACAAAATGACTTCATCTAAGGTACGAGGTGGACCCGTAAAGAAACAGAACAATTCTTCCCTGCCCATTGGCACAAAAATGTAACAGCCACCCCACCCCCCTCGTTCCCTCTCAAGCTGAATTCAAGCTTGTTTTCCCGCTGGTCTGCACCAGCCAAAAAACGATTATTGTGGTTCTTGTGCAGACGCAGCTGGATAGTTATGGGGAAAAAGAAAACAAATGAGTAGAATTCCCCTGAAGGAAGCCTGTTATTAATTACAAAAGGGTGACGGCGATGGCTTGAATTGCCTGAGCCTTGGAAAGCCCTGGGATCAAAGGAGAAATGAGGGATGACAAATAACCTGTGGCCAGAGTCTGCTGGAATTCCACTGGAGAGATGATATGAGCCGAATGAGAGAGGGAGAAAAACATACATGCTGGAGTGAAAAATGGACAGAGAGATTTTTACAGGGGGATTTTAAACACCATTATATTGATTTTATTCCCTCCGTGTCTTTCTTGTTGAAATCACTGCACCCCAGCATTATGAAGTATATAGGAAATGACAATAACTGAACTGAGCTGTTGATCTGTACAGATCTAGACCAGGTTAGCACTTTCACTTTCCTTACAGTTCATCCACAGAAGTAATTGCTCACAAGGCTTTCAGCCAGCTATTTTCCTCAGAATTTTAATGGTGTCACTGACAAAGGACAACTGCAGCAGCCTATTTTTCAGTTTGAGTCTCTGTTATTATTCACTCCGGTTCAATGTGTCACTAGTGGCCTGTCAATGGAGCTGTCACTTTGACAAGCTCAGGGCTTTGGTGCTGGTTAGAAACACAGGAAATGGTGTCTCTCATACCCCCGCCCTTCCCCGCCAACTCCACCACAACTCCCGTCGCCTTCATTTCTGCACATGAGCTCTCCGCTGGGCTTGGAAAATCTCCCAGCTCTAAGCACAGCGTGATGCTCGACCACCATTTACACACGTCTTTCAACCACAGGCACATTTAGTGAAATGTGTTTTATTACTGGTCTTTCAAGGAGTTTGATTTGAAATGCTATTTCATGGGGGGAAAAAATTACCCGTAATATTCATCCATCACTGAGTGGCACAGTCTTGAAAAAGAGAGACTTAAAATGGTTTTTACGTTACCTTTTGGTTACAGAAAATAGTTACAGAAAATATCTCATCCCATGCACATCCTTGTCTACCGTCCAGCATATACTAGTCATAAACGGGTAGGAACACAGTTTATGCAGATATCTTGGTGCCATGCCAAGAACTGCACATTATATTTTTGGTGCTGATATCATTTTAGGCGAGCAAACATAGCTTTGTAGGATGTTCTTTGTGTTATCATCATAAAGCATCTAACCAGGTATTTTGAATGAAGTAGTTTTGGTGCCTAAACCCAAATTGGCCCCAGAAAATAAAAGAAACCTTTTATGTGACAGATGTAAAGGTCATGTGTCTCAAACTCATTTCATACTAGGGGAATTAAACCTTTACCGTGTCTTCAACCACCAGAATTTTTAACTGTTTTAACCAGGAAACACAAAGACCACTAGTACGTTCTCATCCCAGGTTGTCACAGAAAGCCTACATCTCATCACTGTACTCATGGTGTCCTTTGGTGACTGTTAAGATACTGGTCCAGTTTAAAAACTCTACAAACCCTAAATTTGGAGGCTTTAGTATTGTTCCCTCACTGTTTATGCATAGGCACTTAAAGGTACTTGCTTAGGTGTAGAAATTGGGTTTAAAATCTACCTTTACACCAGTCAATAAGGTGTCAGGAGTGATAGACCTGTTTCACTACTGGAAAAACCCAGTGCGTCACACTCCGTTACCAAAGGACGCCATGTGCAGAAGCTGTGACAAAACACTGTCTGACACCGTGGGAATGAGAATGAGCTTGTTCAGCAGGACAGAATTGTGTGGTAACAACCTGCTGTTATATTTGAACTGCAAAAATAAGATTCTGGTTCATCACACTTGATTCAGGTTGGGAGGTTATTTACAGAAATGTATTTATTATTATCCAAAGGAAGGAAGTTGTTGGAGAATTGGAGGACTTGAAATGGAGACGATAGGTGGCACATGATAAGGGCTGTATCCCAATTCAGGGTCTGCAGCCTTAAAGTACGCAGCCTTAACGGTCCACAAGGGCCGCGTACTCAAAGACCGCTAAGGCCGGAAGTGCGAGGCTTGTGAAATGGGACGGTCTAGCCTCCGTCGCGCTGCCCAGGTTGCCTAGCAACCAGGATACTAACAGCTGGAAATGTTTCATACAGCTTTGTTTGACAGAAATGAAGGAGAAAATCTTTTGTTCATTTGTTTGTTTGTTTCTACATGAGCTTTGATCATTCTCTGTAAGATTAAGCTCAGCTATTGAACAGCGTATATTTTAAAGTAAAGGCTTTAAAACCAAGTTAGTACAAACGTCACTAATGTCACATAACTTTGCCGACATGTGGCCAACAGTAATGTTTTAATGTTCTTCGTTATTAAACATTTGCACATAAATAAGTGACATAATATTCAGTACTTACTTAAAGTTTACTCTTCGGGCGCCCCTCATCCGCAAAATTGGCAAAATTATCCACACCCACCGCCGCGCTATGCATTCTGGGATATGTTGGACCACGAAGTCTACACAGCCACAACCTTAAAATTCAGGGAAATGAAGGACGCATTTGAGGGCCGCATTTCGAGCAGCCTTCGAATTGGGACAGCCTTCGTTGTGTCGCTGTGATGTAATCGGCCTTAAAATGCGGCCTTTAAGGCTGCAGACCCTGAATTGGGATACAGCCAAGGTCTAGTGCACAGGAGACCCAGGATTAGCTACTGTCACCTCCCCACCAGTAGGTGACAGTAGTTTCAAAGAGATCTAGCATGCGCCAATGAAACACACCTTGTAATTGCTCGGTGCTAGCTGATTGCTATGTTAGCCCACTAATCTGCAAACATCACCAACTTCTCACCAACCAGGAGTGACACTGTGAAAAGTGACAAAATCACACAGGAAATGGAGACTATTTGCCTTTAAAGTAAAAATGTAAACCTTTTAAACACATTGGTTTTACTTTGAAGGCAAACAGTCTTCATTTCTGGTTTGTGTCACACTTCACTGCTGCTTGGTGAGTAGATGTTGAGTGCTTGAAAAGAGTCGGTGTCTTCCATAAAAACTATGGGCGACCACGTCTGCTAATGACTAAAGCAATCATAAGCAGGTTTTTGGTGCACCAGCAGCCAAACAGCCAGCAACCACTGGTCAACCAGTTTTGGAGGCCTCATTTTTCCCAGGGTAAATCACCAATCACATACACACTGGTGGGAAAGATAGACAATAATGCATTTATATAGGGCTTTTCTAGACACTCAAAGCACTTTACAATTCCACTATTCATTCACTCTCACATTCACACACTGGTGGAGGCAAACCCCAGTTGTAGCCACAGCTGCCCTGGGGCAGACTGACAGAAGCGAGGCGCCATCCTTGCAGGCAAAGAAGGTGCAGATGTGTATCGAACTTATAACAACTGATAATAGCCTTTTAATATTGTGATAACATTTAAAAAAGAGTGAATAGGATATGCACTGGAAATCCACCATCCTGATAACACGGAAAAGTCACAGTGTCTTCTGAATCACTCTAGATTTAATTTTATCCTCATTTACCTGCTTTTGCCAGTGCTGAATACTTTTTGAGCACATACAATAATTGAATCACTCTGATTTAAACGGTGGATATGTCTTCCTGAGTGAGTTCATGTGTCTGGGTTAAGTAGCTGGACTCCAATTTCAGAGGAATGCTAAATTGACAGGAAATCACATTCATGTATCACTTTTTTCTCCTTTAAGATGTCATGAGATTCAAACGGGCGATGCACAATAGAGTAAGTGACCTGTACCATTCGTATGAAGACGTCCAACCATAGTATGTTTATGGTTGGGCATGCGTTGTAAATAAATCTGCCACACATTCTAATAAAATGAATGTAGAGTTAGTATGAAGTTTCCTCACAGATGGAATAAGACAAACATCACATTTCTCTGTGAACTTGTTGGTAATTGCATGAATTCAGCTAATCTTTCTTCTGTTTATAATGTGTTTATTAGCTAACAGCTAATTTTAGGCTATGAAAACAACAGTTAGCAAAGACTTCAGGCTCCTGAGACAATGTGGCAAGAGGAGTGAAAGCTTTTGGGATAAGCACTTAATGAAATTGCTCCATGTAATATGTCAGGTGTTAGAATCCACACTCTATTCTTTGTGGTTGAATTGGACCAATTTCACAACTACCAGCACTCTTCCAGCATAAAACACGAATAGTGAAAACCCAAACCAAGTTATTTATCTCCAAAGTTGGAACAAAAGTGAATATATTAAAAAGGTGGTGATAAAACAAGAGTCCAGTGGGATGCTCACGTCGCTCTGTGTGTTCATAGTAAAAAATTAGTTTTGGGAGCTACTCTGTCTGTTGGTGGTGAAACATTTCTCAACAAATGTGGATAAGCCAAACAGAGAGAAAAAAGAAAACAGCTGACCTACAACTAGTCACCACAAAGTCTTCCCCTGGTGAGAAACCTATTCAGTTGTAGACCAAGCTTGGTTATGCTTCAAATCTGTAACTACTTTCAGCAGCTGTTGAGCATTAAGCACATCACGTCAGCTGGGGGTACCTGTGGCCGTTACCACAACCACAGCTTGTTAACCCCGAGACAACAGTAGCCAATTAAAGGCCATAAAGCAACACTCACCAACGATGCCTGAGACGAATAATGACAGATGCTCTGCCGAGTGAATGATTGAAAAGTTGGTAAAAACATTTGGTTGCTATTTCGCTTAAGACCTGTGAAAGCCTGACAAGTTTGGACACAAACAAACTTCAGCACTTTAAAACCACAAGATACATTTTTTTGTGGCTTTTTTCTGACAGCAAACTGGCTCACCACACACTGAACTATTATTTATACGTTATTTATATAATATTGATTGGACAGGCAATCCTTGTCCTCAGTTTTCTTAAAAATGAGAGGGTCTAGCTTTATCAGCGTTGTCTTTAAATGTAACAATAGGGTTTATCTATTTGGCACCTGTCCATAAATACTGAATGGTGTGTCACAAAAGTTGGTCGAGGCATCCATCTTCTCCTCGGGATGAGATTTGATCACTTTGGCTGGTATTTCTGTCTAGAGTTAAATGTCCAGAAACTAATTCCCATTCAGCAGTGTTCAATTTGTTAACATGCTAACATTAAACCTTGTGCAATTGTGTCAGACAACTCAGGTTTGATTGATTTATTGCTGCAGATTGCTGTGACAATTTGGCATTTAGACTCCATCATCACCCCCCTTCAAGCATGTTACATATATACACCCTATGGAGACTTTATTAGGTAGACCTGTTAGACTGCTTGTTAATGCAAATAACTAATCAAATACTCACATCACAGTAATGACTGCCCGTAGAAAAGGACAACCTGCTGAAGTTCAAAATGTGCATCAGAGATGGAAGAAAAGTGATTTAAGGGAATTAGACTATGGCACGGTTATTGGTGCCAGACGGGCTGGTGTGAGTATTTCAGAAACTGCAGTCTACTGGGATTTTCCAACACAATCATCTCTGAGGTTTACTGAGAATGATCTGAAAATATCCAGTGAGCTGCTCTGGCTGATGATGCCTTGATGATGTCAGGGGTTTAAGGAGAATGGCTAGGGTGCTTTGAGGTGATTTAACAGAAATTGTATGTTAAATAACCACTCATTACAACCAAGTTATGCAGAAGAGCATCTCTTAAATTGGACAATAGATGATAAATAAGTGTGGGGCATACCATTTTGGCCCATTTTGGGACTCTCAGTACCAAGCAGGCGTGATTTAAAAAATATAATCTACCTGAGTTTTATTGCTGTCCATCCGTTAATGGATGCTTCCAGCAGGATAAAGTGGCATATCACAAAGCTTAAATAATTTCAAACAAGTTCACTGAATATGGTAGTATCATTGCACTTAAATGGCCTCCATAGTCATCACATTTCAATCCAATAGAGCAGGGGTGGGAAACTCTAGGCCTCCTGCAGGTTTTAGATCTCACCCTGGGTCAACACACCTGAATCAAATGATTAGTTCATTGCCAGGCCTCTGGAGAACTTCGAGACATGTCGAGGAGGTAATTTAGCCATTTAAATCAGCTGTGTTGGCTCAAGGACACATCTAAAACCTGCAGGACACCGGCCCTTGAGGCCTGGAGATCCCCCACCTCAGCAATAGAGCACGTGGTGGAATGGGAGAATTGCATCATGGATGTACAGCAGACTGATCTTCAGCAACTGTGCGATGCTATCATCCCAATATGAACCAAAGTGTCTGAGGAATGTATCCAGTTCTGAATGAAAAAGGAGGTCCAACCCACTACTAGCATTAATATGTAATTAGTGTAGTGCCCAATGAGTGTAAATTGGGGAGTCTAGAGGTAGATGCTGGGGTGGTGGAGAGGTTAAGCAGAAGGCAACAATGCAGCTGCACTGGCAGCTGTTAGTGGGAGAGATGGGGAATTCTGAAGTATAAATTGTGCGGGTGTGTTTGGTATACGACATGAGGAGAGGGAGGCATGTTAGCCTGCATGACTCAGTGCAGATTAGATTGCCTGGTTGAACTTGCTCACAAACTTTGGTCCACTGAAGATACTGTCATTAGCATTTAGCTCAAAGACTGGGTGTACCACATAAAAATCCCGAGTCTTGTTTCTACAGCGTAATTGACTGCATCAAGGAAACAGAAGATGCAATCAAAACACAAAACCCATACCGATTCATGTTTGGCTCCCCTTCTACTTGTGTATCAGTGCTCTCAGTAATTCTGCTACGCTCAGATTGCTCCCCAAAAGTCCCGCTCTAATCACTTCCAGGTGTGTATCAAACAGACCAGCTTTCATGTTAAGGATCATCACTGCTGACAAGAATTGGTCCTTCAGCCACAACACAAAGCCTAAATATCAGTTTTCAGTGGAAAAGCCTGCACTGTCTGAGCCCAAAGGATGCACATCCTTTCAGGAGTGTGACTGGGAACATGTCCCAGGTTCCTAATTTCTAGTGTAACGTTCTGAAGCATCTGATGGGAAAGTGCAATGGAAACCGCACAACCAGCCCACACAATTATCTATCCCCACGATACTTGTTCCATGTGGCTCCCTGAGACTTTGTTGGCTTATTCTAACATGATATTCCTGTTTAAGGTGGAGGTCCAGTGTTGGATGGATAAGAAGACTACCTTGAAGGCAGTCAGCTTTAAAGCAGTTGTAGTTTTTGCTTCAGATATTCACAATCTGTGACACTTTTAAATGCACCTCATTCATAATGTGTCTCTCAAGACCACTGATTTGGAACAGCAGCTTTCTTCTTCATTGCTGTACTCTATATATTCGAATTAGCTTCAACTTGTTTAGATGGATTCACTTACAGCTACAGACCGTCGTATTTCTTCTTTCTTCCCAAGCAAACGAGCTGCTGTGACAACTCCACTCTGCGATGACTCGCTGCAATTTTGTCACCTCTGAAATGCTAAAGAGCCCGCTGGCCCCCCGAGTCCCCCAGGGGACTCATAAATCAAAATATCTGCACATTTATTGACAAAACAGCTCTTCATTTCACAACATTATTTTTTCACCACTTTCCCTTGATAAGAGTCGCTAGGGCATGATTCAATCAAAAACACCTCATATAATTCATTTTGTTTTAATTTGAATCCCACCCTTCAGCCGTTCTCAAGGGGAACCATCTGTTCCCGAATTCGCTTTTCCTCTTTCCTCTGTTTTTCTCTCTGTAACTGAAACGCTGAACAAAAGGCGTACAACTCTGGCTTTATTTGCACAATCCACTGACATAAAAAAAACTGCTGCACTATGTCAGCGTAAGAAAAGGGCTAGAGGTTAAAACTTGCTCATCAGCTGTGCTAGAGGTTATACAGCCAGATGTTTCGAGTCTGCGTGGTTATGGATGAGCACCTGTCCGATAAATTTAAGACACGAAAATTCCCTCTGTTTATCACAAAATCCTCCTTTTGTGTATTGAACTGTTTTTGCTGTGAGTAAGTACATAGTCTCTGAGAATTAGCCAACCTGGGCCAAACTGTTTCCATCCCCAGGAACACGGTGTATTGAATCTCCCAAAGCTCCACTGTATCTCAGGAAAATGTAATTCTAGAGGCCTTGTAATGGATTGGGCTGTCTACTTTCCTGTATTGTCTTTTCAAAATCCTCCTCAGCAGGCAATACAGCATGTCTACACTGTGTGTAAGCGCTGAAGCAATGTTGTGAAATGAGCCCATTGTCCTGCCTAAAGTCTGGGGTTGAGAAGTACGGAGAACCTAACCTGCCAAAATCCTCAATCCACAAACACACAGAGTAAGAAAAAAGGCATAAAACAAGCTTCATGTGGGTACTAAAAATTTTAGATGCAATATGAATAGATTTTCTGTCTTTATTTCTCTCTTTATGCATTACCTTTTATTTTTTGTTTGTATTTTTTTAAAATTGATTCACTCATTTTAAAAGCCTGTATTTTTTAATGTCTGAACAATCACCCCTTCACCATTTCCCATTTTCTTTTCTTTGTTTTTCTTTATGCAAACATGGGTCTTTCATTTAAAGTGTATTATGGGGTCAGGTTTATTTGGCTACTTATTTATTAGACACCAGGCTTACAGCAGAAATTTGCTAATTTAGCTAATTCAGTCATCAATTTACTTTTTTTTTTTGCATAATTACAGAAGGTGAGTGCACATATAATGTTTTGAAATTGGTCACTGCTGCTATTTGTATTTGTCAATATATATTTTTTAGTGCGCTCAGCGTTAATCTAGTTAAAATGACATTAAATGCCATAACCGCATTAGCGCGGCAAATCTCTGTTAGCGCGGATCGCCCTGTGCATGGGGCTGTACGGTGTCAACGTGCAGCCCCATGCATTAGCTTGTTCATGCATTAGCTCATTAATGCGTTAGCTCGTTTGGCTCGTTAAGCTCGTTAAAGCATTAGCACAGTTAGCTCGTTAACGCATTAGCGTCCAGCCCCATGCACGGGGCAATCCGTATTAACTCACTAACTGAGATTTGCCCCGTTAATGTGGTTATGGCGTTAACGTCCTTTTAACAAGATTAACGCTCACAGCACTAATATTTTTTGTATTAAAAAATTGCATTAAAAAAAATTAATTTGAGATGAAAACACTAGGGCATTAATACACGTAGTTTAAAAACAAAACAAAATATTTATTACATCATGTTTATGAAGAAATTAAACATATCGCTATTTTTCTTTGTATTTATAACTTCTTCATTAGACTATTTATATAACTGAGTATGTGTCTGTGTACATCTTTAGACATCTTTGTGAGGACAGAAAATTGACATGCTAGTAAACTTGTGGAGACCAACAGTCATTATGGGGACAAAATGCCTCTTCCTACAAGCTTGAACGCATTTTTGAGGCTCACAATGTGGTTTTAGTGTCAGGGTTACGGTTAGGTTAAAGTTTTGGCTGAAGGTGAGGATTAGGCATTCATTATTGATGGTTAGGGTTAGGGAAAGCATTATGTCAATGAGATGTCCTCACTAAGATATGAAAACGAGAGAGTGTGTGTGTGTGTGAATGGCAGTTTTTGGAATCCACAAAACTAAAGATATATGACAAAAAAGTTCAACAGCGTCATTAATTAAAGACCAGAGAACTCATTTACAGTATAATGAAACCATCACCATTTGATATTAATCATAGTGGGTTAATCAATTTAATTATTAATATCTAAATGCTAAATATATTTTATTAGCAGAAGGAGGTGAGCACACTCTATTTTTCACAGATTTTTTCTTGCGTTGTATAAGTATGTAGCCCCAGGGGGAGGATACTGCAAAAATACAAGCTGAGCTAAAAATGTTAATGGGCTATTTCACGTTAAATGCAATTCAGCACACGTACAGAAGCACTGAGCCGTCTGCAGAGGTTAAAGATCAGGCTTATGATTGGAGAGTCACCAGTTCCTGGACTGACTGGGAAAATGTAGTTAGAGGAAAATAAATTAATAATGTTTCCCACTCCCTCAACGAGCAGCCCTCTCATAAGAGCTCCATCAGAGCTGCTCTGTGCACAACAGAAATCAGAGTGCTGGCTGTGCTGGGAAACTGTGGGAGACTGCCGAGCCAATGTCGTCCTGATAAATAAACTCTTGAAACAAACTCAGAGAGATGTTCTTTGAGATTTCATTACACTATCAGGAAAATGCGATGCAGCCCCCTGAACACAACGTGTTATAACAGAGTGGCAGTTTATCAAAAATGGGAAACAGACCATGTCGCCTTTTATTTTTTCTGTTTTCTCTTCTTAGCCTGCGCCTGATGGCGATTTGTCATTTAAAAAAAAAAAAAAAAAAAGGAAATAAAGAATTTAAAATCTGTTAAGAGCCAAAAGTTTACTTTTACATCTGCTTTCTGTAAAAATAAACCAAGCTTGAAACTTGTTGACTGCACCACTAAGTTTTGATTTAGATTATCACAGATGTGCCTCTTTGGTGAGTGGCTTTCCCATAAGGCTTTGCAATCTTTATGCAAACTGATATCATGTTTTTTTCCACTTTCCCTCAGCTGATAAATGAATAAGCCTCTCTGCTATCAGCTCCTTTCTGTGAGGGGTTACCAGACCTGTGTATGTGTATAAACTGAGCGCATTAAGCCTTTGCATAAGTTTAACTGACGTCTGGGAATTTGATGGCATATTCCGCAGATAAAACAGGAAGCAATCAACACAAAAGCAGCGGCAGTGTTTAAACACATTACCTATGGTTTGTCTGATAATGCAGCACTGTTACATTTCTCTGGTTGTATGCTTGCTGATACTGAACTGGAGCAGCATGCTGTGTGTTAAAGCGTCGCTGGAGATAAGGCTGCAGGGAAATGCTGTGTCCATCACTTTATGGGAGGGTGAAATAAGATGGTGCCTTACTGTGGCCCTGCTGTTAAGAGCAGTTCTCAGGAAAAAGGATCTTTAAAAATCTCGCCCTTTCCTTTTGTCTCAGATTTGCAGAAACCTCGTTCAGGCTTCACATCTCTGTGAGTTCATCTCTGTGTTTCGTCCCTCTCTGAGATTTTCTCTTCTCATATTCCTCTTTTGTTCTATCACCACTTATTCTGATGATGTGATAGCAAGAAACAGCAGGGCTCCTCGTTGCAGCTAAGCTTTTTGGACTAATGATATTCTACAGACTAGATGTCTTGTTGATAACACAGACACTGCAGCCTCCCCAAGGACTGGAAAAAAGACTGCTCCTTTTACACACAGTGCTTCTTTAATTCCTATGTTTCCAGGATGTATAGCATCTATAGACAGCATCATATTTTTACTTTGATTGTAGTGGCCCTCCTCTTCTTGATCTGTGTTTCATCATTCTGCTGGACTCACGCCCACGCCTGCAACCACACAAAGACTATTTAAACATTTTGTAGGTGAACAGAGGTCTAAGCCTCATAAGAATATATGAAATGGGAAAGCCTCAAAAACAATTTTTTTTCATGTGCAAATTCCAGTAACTGTTCACAGGGAGCCCATCGAATGCTTAACCACAGGAATGCATATGTCATAGGAAGAAAATGACACGTGAAATGCTCCAAACGCTGCATGGAACAGCTGCGTGAGAGTGTGTTTTTCTTATTGCTGAGAATGAATTGGCAGACAGCAAGAGGAGGATACGGAGAATAAGAAAACATTAAAGTAAAGCAGTAAAGCTTCGGTATGATCCTCCCCCCCCCCC